>NC_045996.1:13726959-13789161 GCF_010909765.2 Amblyraja radiata
GGGGATATGGGGAGAAGGCAGGAACGGGGTAGTGATTGGGGATGATCAGCCATGATTGCATTGAATGGCGGTGCTGGCTCGAAGGGCCGAATGGCCTACTCCTGCACCTATTGTCTATTGTCTATTGGGTGGCACAGCGGCGTACTACCGCCTTCCGTCATCGGTAACCCTGGTTCGATATTGACCACATTGCTATCTGTGTGGAGTTTGCGTGTTCTCCCCATGACCCGCGTGGGTTTTTCTCCCACACTCCAATGATGTACAAGTTTGTAGGTTAATTGGCTTGGTATAATGTTAAATTGTCCCTGGTGTGTGTAGGATCGCTGGTCGGTGCGGACTCGGTGGGCCAAAGGTGGGCCTGTTTCCTCTCTCTATCTCAAAACTAAAAAAACAACCAGTGAAGATTTTGCATGTGATTCCCTGTTCTATGTGAAGACAGACAATTATCCTGGAACGCCACGATCAACTGGTGCATGGCGGGGGTTCTGAATGAAGTGGCATTTGGAAAAGAGATGCTCTATCACAAATGGACTGGCACTGTTGCCCATGGATGATGCCCAGTTGCCCAGCACCACTGCTCACGTTTGGTTCACCTCATAAAGTTGTGGACGCATTCTGCTCAGAGTTAGGAGATCACGGCTCCAGGTCCCAACTAGTTTAGATTAGTAGCGAATAGTAGCGGGACTGATATTCACAAACCAAGTCCCCAATATGCCTACAAGGCCCTTTGCTTTTATCATCATGACCTTCCATGGATCATAGAGTCCAGCAACCAGGTTTTACGACATCAGTCGTTACCTATATAGTCATAGGGTGCGGGAACAGCCCAATTCATCCATGCCGACCAAAGTGCCCTATCTAAGGTAGAACCATTTATCCATAATCAATCCATATTCCTACATAGAAACATAGAAAATAGGTGTAGGAGGCCATTCGGCCCTTCGAGCCAGCACCGTCCTCTGAACCTTTCCTACCCACATATAGTACCTGTCCACGTGTTGTTTAAATGTCGTTATGGTAGTGGCCTCAACTACCTCCTCTGGCAGCTCGTTCCATACACCCACCACCCTCTGAGTGGAAATGTTGCCCCTCAGGTTCCTATTTTCCCTCTCAGCTTAAAACTCTCCCCTTGATTCCCCACCCCAGGTTAAAGACTCTGCATTCGCCCCATCAATTCTCCTCGTGACTTTAAGCACTTATATAAAATCACCCCTAAGCTTCCTGCCCTCTAAGGAATGAAGTCCTAGCCTGGCCAGTTTCTCCATGTAGCTAAGGCCCTCAAGTCTTGGCAACATCCTCATAAATGCTGGCAATATCCGTGTATACTGGGGCTTTTATATGAATAAACTTGTAGGTTTCCACCCAGGGCCAGACTATTTATTATCGGGATGTATCTTGACCCGATGTTTAAGATATGGTTGACCACAACAGAATGTCGCATATCCTGGGACATCGCTTGTGCTTAATACATACAACATTTTTTTCTGTATTCTTAACCGGATGGATGCTGTGTTTCCTATTGTGGGAAAATCCTGAACTCGAAGCATGTTTAAAAAAAGAAGGAATCGCCATTTAAGATGAATATTATTTCTCACAATGGTCAGTCTTTAAAATACTCTTCCTCACAGAGTGCTGGAAGCACAGTCTTAAGGAAGGTTGTCACAAAATGCTGGAGTAACTCAGCGGGTCAGGCAGCATCTCTGGAGAAAAGGAATAGGTGGCATTTCGGGTCGAGACCCTTCAGCAGACCCTTAAAGGTTTCCGTGCGGTTCCCGGAGGTTGCAGGTGGTTGCCGGAGGTTGCAGGTAGTGGAAGCAGGTAGGGAGACTGACAAAAACCTCCGGGAACCGCACGGAAACCTTGGGTGGGGCACTGAAGGGTCTCGACCCTTACTACAAAATCCACCCGCTTTAAAAACAGTTTCTTCCCCTCAGCAATAAGAACACTCAATTCCCTCCAATAACAGCCAATACTAAGGACTTTTGATGTATACAGTGTCTTGTCTATGGTCTTTGTCTGTTCTTTTGCACTATGTATTGTTGGTGAGATTTGTGATTTGTGATGTGGTATGGATGCACTTTATTACTGTGATCTGTGTTATTATTAGTGTTAATGTGACTAAAGCAGTGTACCATCATGTACCGAACCCAAATACCACCGACCCTGGTCGTGTGGCAAATAAAGATTCTATCCTAAAGTCTCCAGAGGTTTCCTAAGTGGGACAGGGGCATTACTCCAGCATTTTGTGCCTATCAGGTGGGACTAGTGTAGATGGGGCATGTTGGCCTGTGTGGGCAAGTTGGGCCGAAGGGCCTGTTTCCACGCTGTATCACTCTATGACTCTCTGTGACTATTAGGGAGCTTGAAAACGCCTTGGAGCTGCAGTCACCAGGGGCTTTCCAAAGTTAATTATTTCTTCGGAAAGATTTATTTGGAACTCAACTTGATCATGGCCAGAGGTGCCGGTGTGTGCGAGTGCTCAGTCTGTCAAAGCATCTGAAGAGGAGTTGCAAACAGCTCGACCTTCACCTTTCCCACCTGCCTTGTGTATATCTTCCGTGGAACTCAACCCAGGATAAAATAAACATGGCAGATCATAGTTTGAGAAGGAACTGCAGATGCTGGAAAATCGAAGGTGGACAAAAATGCTGGAGAAACTCAGCGGGTGAGGCAGCATCTATGGAGCGAAGGAAATAGGCAACGTTTCGGAATTCCACAGATTCACCACCCTTTGACTGAAGAAATCCCTTCTCATCTCCTTCCTAAATGAATCTCAGTTAATTCTGAGGCTGTGGCCTCTAGTCCTAGACTCTCCCACTAGTGGAAACATCCCCTCCACAGCCACTCTATCCAAACCTTTCACTATTCGGTAAGTTTCAATGAGGTTCCCCCTCATCCTGCTAAACTCTAGCGAGTACAGGCCCAGTGCCGTCAAATGCTCCTCATATGTTAACCCAATCATTCCTGGGATCGTTCTTGTAAACCTCCTCTGGACCCTCTCCAGAGCCAGCACATCCTTCCCCAGATACGGTGCCCAAAATTGTATGATATGGCACCCATGTCGTGACCCAGCTACACTAGTCCCACCTGCCCGCGTTTGGTCCATATCCCTCCAAACCTGCCCTATCCATGTGTTTTAAGAAGGGACTGCAGATGCTGGAAAATCGAAGGTACACAAAAATGCTGGAGAAACTCAGCAGGTGCAGCAGCATCTATGGAGCGAAGGAAATAGGCAACGTTTCGTTCCGAAACGTTGCCTATTTCCTTCGCTCCATAGATGCTGCCTCACCCGCTGAGTTTCTCCAGCATTTTTGTCTACCTATGGTGGATCATATGCCTGCCTCTGACAACACCTTTTATTTACGCAATTTTCACAGTCATTAATTAAATTGTGCAGCCCCTCGTTCTAATCGATCGACTTCAATTAGGCCGCAGGGTGGCGCAGCGGTAGAGTTGCTGCCTCACAGCACCGGAGACCCGGGTTCGATCACGACCACGGGTGCTGTCTGTACAGAGTTTGCACGTTCTCCCCGTGACCTGCGTGGGTTTTCTCCGGGATCTTCGGTTTCCTCCCACACTCCAAAGACGTACAGGTTTGTAGGTTAATTGGGTTGGTATATATAGGTAAAATTGTCCCTAGTGTAGGGTAGTGCTAATGTTTCCGGGGGGGGATCGCTGGTCGGAGTGCATTCGGTGGTCTGTAGGGCCTGTTTTCATGCTGTGTCTTAATTGGGTTGGTATATATAGGTAAAATTGTCCCTAGTGTAGGGTAGTGCTAATGTTTCCGGGGGGGGATCGCTGGTCGGAGTGCATTCGGTGGTCTGTAGGGCCTGTTTTCATGCTGTGTCTTAAACTAAACTAAACCTACTCATGCTCTCTAAGAAACATAGAAACATAGAAAATAGGTGCAGGAGTAGGCCATTCGGCCATTCGGCCCTTCGAGCCTGCACCGCCATTCAATATGATCATGGCTGATCTAAGGTACTAAACTGTCTGTCTCCACTGAGCTGCAGAAGATCCAAAACTCAGCGGTGACCAGAAATACGCTACGATTCTTTGGGCGACTAAGGAGACTAGTCACGTCCCTACAGGCGACACCCCGGCCAACCATGTGGCAACAGCCTAGTCACCTCTAGTCACAGAAAAAATCTCCTAAGTGGGACAGTGGCATTAAGCTTCATGCTCTCTCTCTCACCTCGGCCACCCAGCTGTCTCAGGTAACTGCTGAGGTATCATTCCTCTGGCTGATGCGTAGACCACCTACATTTTTCAGTTAGATTTTAATTGCTTTTAGCACAGTAAAGACAGATTAGGATGTAATCGGTATATGCAGCATTATTTAACTGTGCCAAATTTAATTATGTATAAAAAAGGCTTTCAATGCTTCTCAATGTTAGGACACGAAATAATGCCAAATGTAATGGCTGTGTGCCCTTTAGCTTACCCTGGTATCCAACATTTTGGGTGTTAATCTTTCAAAATAAATACAAAAGAGTCAGTCAATAGAGAGATGTTTAAGAAGGAACTGCAGATGCTGGAAAAATCGAAGGTAGACAAAAATGCTGGAGAAACTCAGCGGGTGAGGCAGCATCTATGGAGAGAAGGAATGGGCGACATTTCTGATCGAGACACTTCTTCGGACTGATGTCGGGGGGGGGGAAAGAAAGGAAGAGGCGGAGACAGTAGGCTTGTGGGAGAGTTGGGAAGGGGAAAGCAAGGACGACAGATGGCACAATGGGCTAAGTGTTCGCCTGGCAACCGGAAGGTAGCCGGTTCGAATCCCGCTTGGAGTGCATACTGTCGTTGTGTCCTTGGGCAAGACACTTCACCCACCTTTGCCTGTGTGTGAATGTGTGTGAGTGATTGGTGGTGGTCGGAGGGGCCGTAGGCGCAGATTGGCAGCCACGCTTCCGTCAGTCTGCCCCAGGGCAGCTGTGGCTACAGAAGTAGCTTACCACCACCGAGTGTGACTGAGGAGTGAATGAATAATGCGATGTAAAGCGCCTTGAGTATTAGAAAGGCGCTATATAAATCCCATCCATTATTATTATTATTATTATCTGAAATTGGAGAAGTCAATGTTCATACAACTGGGGTGTAAGCTACCCAAGCGAAATATGAGGTGCTGTCCTACAATTTTTGCTGGGCCTCACTCTGGCAATGGAGGAGGCTCAGGACAGGAAGGTCGGATTGGGAATGGGAGGGGGAGTTGAAGTGCTGAGCCACCAGGAGATCAGGGGTTGGTTAACTATGCGAACTGAGCGGAGGTGTTGGGCGAAGTATCGCCAAGCCTGCACTTGGTATAGAGGGCTCTCTGTAGATTCATTTAGTAAATGTGAATGTTTTGGATTGGTGTCTCATAGAGTCGTACAGAATGGAAACAGGCCCTTCGGCCCAACTTGCCCACACTGACCAACATGCCCCATCTACATTAGTTCCACCTGCCCGTATTTGGCCCACATCCCTCTGATGGCCTCAAAGTTCAGATTACAGGTACAGCATGGCAACTGGCCCTTCGGCCCATCAAGTCCATGTTGACCAGAGATCCCCATACACTTAGCACTATCCTACACACCAGGGACAATTTACAAGCCAGTTGACCTCCAAACCTGTACGTCTTTGGAGTGTGGGAGGAAACCAGAGCACCCAGAGAAAACCCACGCAGGTCACGGTGAGAAGGTACGAACTCCACACAGACAGCACCCGTAGTGAGGATCGAACCCGGGTCTCTGGCGCTGTAAGGCAGTGACTCTACCGCTTTGGAATGTGGGAAGAAGCCAGTGCACCCAGGGAAATCTGCATGGCAACAGGCCCTTTGGCCCGACTCGACCAACATGCCCCATCTAAGGCAGTCCCATTTGTCTGTGCTCGGCCCATTTCCCACTAAACATTTCCTACCGATAGTCCAAGAAACTTGGTTTACAAGTGCCTTTATCTACTGTAAATTGTCAGAGCAGATCTTTCCGATACTTCGAAACATAGAAACACAGACAATAGGTGCAGGAGTAGGCCATTCAGCCCTTCGAGCCAGCACCGCCATTCAAGATGATCATGGCTGATCATCCAAAATCAGTACCCCGTTCCTGCTTTCTCTCCATATCCCGTGATTCCGTTAACCCTAGGAGCTAAATCTAACGAATTCCACAGACTCACAACTCTCTGGGTGAAAAAGTTTTTCCTCATCTCAGTCAATAGACAATAGACAATAGGTGCAGGAGCAGGCCATTCGGCCCTTCGAGCCAGCACCGCCATTCAATGAGATCATGGCTGATCATCCCCAATCAGTACCCCGTTCCTGCCTTCTCCCCATATCCCCTGACTCCGCTATTTTTAAGAGCCCTATCTAGCTCTCTCTTGAAAGCCTCCAGAGTCCTAGATGGCCGACCCCTTATTCTTAAACTGTGGCCCGTTCTGGTTCTGGACTACCAAGAAGACCCATCATCCTCTTTTCTGGCATCATGTGAATTGGTTTCAATACCCTTTGGCAAGGTTGGGCAGCATCAGAAGGTGTTTGTGCCTCAGTAACTGCCCAGAAACTGTGTTTAAAAATGAGGATAAAAATCAGAGCCGCCAGTGATTTAATTTCTCTCCTCCCCTTGCCTCTCTCTTTCCAGCCCGAAGAAGTATGTAAACTCTCCCCTCTAGAACTCCATCACCTCTTTAATTACTACACTTTACAACTATCGAAAAGGTGTGAGAAAACTGTGCCATTACGGCCCTGAGCTACAAACCTACAATTATCTCTTTGCTTGCTGTTCAAGATTAGGCTTCCTGGGCAATAGGGACAAACTTGACCATGAGTTCCCTCGGCGAGGTTTGGAGTGATTTCGAATACACACTGAGCTCGCTTCTCCTACGAAGGACATTATTTGGAAACATATCAGATTGCTAAGGGCTTGGACACGCTAGAGGCAGGAAACATGTTCCCGATGTTGGGGGAGTCCAGTACCAGGGGCCACACACACAGTTTAAGAATAAGGAGTAAGCCATTTAGAACGGAGACGAGGAAACACTTTTTCTCGCAGAGAGTGGTGAGTCTGTGGAATTCTCTGCCTCGGAGGGCGGTGGAGGCAGGTTCTCTGGATGCTTTCAAGAGAGAGCTAGATAGGGCTCTTAAAGATAGCGGAGTCAGGGGATATGGGGAGAAGGCAGGAACGGGGTACTGATTGGGGATGATCAGCCATGATCACATTGAATGGCTGTGCTGGCTCGAAGGGCCAAATGGCCTACTCCTGCACCTATTGTCTATTTCAGTCCTTTGTGGACAATGGTCTCTCCAAGCGACACGCGGATGCGATAGTGGTTCGTATCTGGAGCAGCAACATCTTTTTTTGCACATTTTTATTTAAGAGTTGTGTTATTAAGAATTTACCTTCAGCAACAGACTGGTTCCACCAAGACGCAGCACAGAGATCCTTCTTCCATGTGGCTATCAAACTGCACAACTCCTCCCCCCTCTGTCGTGGGGTAGACTGAGACTGACCCCCCCCCCCCCCCCCCTCCCCCTAAGTAGGCCATTCGGCCCTTCGAGCCAGCACCGCCATTCAATGTGATCATGGCTGATCATCCACAATCAGTACCCCGTTCCTGCCTTCTCCCCATATCCCCTGACTCCGCTATCTATAAAAGCCCTATCTAGCTCTCTCTTGAAAGTATCCAGAGAACCTGCCTCCACCGCCCTCTGAGGCAGAGAATTCCACAGACTCACCACTCTCTGTGAGAAAAAGAGATTTCCCTCAATTTCCCTCCGGGGATGAACAAAGTTCTATCGTAACACACCGTATCGTATGTACAATGCAGTGAAGTTGCTAAAAGGTTGGGCAGAAGGTTTCGAATAACTGTGTGGAATATGGAGCGGGTACCAAATGCTGGAGTAACTCAGCGGGAGAGGCAGCATCTCTGGAGAGAAGGAATGGGTGACGTTTTGGGTCGAGACCCTTCTTCAGACTGAGGACTAAGGAGCAAATGCATATTGTATGATCTGAAATGCAGACTTGTTGTGCTGGCTCCTTCCCCAGTGCAGCAGCAGAGCTATTTTATCGACTACAATCGAGTCGATGGAACAGCCCACTGCCAACTGACCCGACTGGAGCCCCGAGAACAAAACCCCAACTGGACAGATCTTTGGCACAAGATCGGGAAAAGGCCAAGATTACAAAGCCATTGCATCTCCGATAGTCTCTGCAAATAGTTGGCAGGGAATTGAATTGGATCACGATCTCTCGAAATTGCACCCTTAATGGCCAATTATGATCAATTTACAGATCTCTGAACCTCAGCCATTTAATTATGTAACAGAATAAGGAAGGCTAATAAATAATCATTGTATTTTACTTACAAAGGGGGATCTGGTGTTGGGGAGGGGGGGTCTATTTGTCTCTTAGACAAGTAATCTGAAGAAGGGTTTCGGCCCGAAACGTTGCCTATTTCCTTCGCCCCATAGATGCTGCTGCACCCGCAGAGTTTCTCCAGCACTTTTGTCTACCTTCGATTTTCCAGCATCTGCAGTTCCTTCTTAAATACTGGACAATGGCGTACAGCAAACAAGAGCCAACCACTTTAGACTACAGCTCATGGGACAACCATTATTCTCCTGTGAAGGGCATTGTGGCGTTTTGCTCTATTGAAGACCCAGTTGAGTTTAGTTTAGTTTAGAGATACAGCGAGGATACAGGCCCTTCGGCCCATCTTGTCTGCGCTGACCAGTGATCCCCGTACATTAGCACCATCCTTCTCACACTCGGGACAATTTACATTGAAACCAACCTACAAACCTGTGCGTCTTTCTGCCGTTCGATTGCAACCATGTCGTGGTCGGGGAGCTTGTGTGTCTCAGTGACCCCTAGAGCTAATGCCAGCGGGAGATTCGTCTCCTGTTAGTGTCTCCCATGCTGGACAGGTGGAAGGGTAGAGGCGAGATGAAGAGCGACCACTGGTCCTCCAGGTTGGGGGTTGAGCACAGGGCTAACAACCCTGTCTCGTAAAACACATATGTTACGGAAACAGCAACTGAAGGAAACTGTAGCAACAGATGTCAGGACTTTCATATGAAGACAGACTGGATAGACTCGGCTTGTACTCGCTAGAATTTGGAAGATTGAGGGGGGATCTTATAGAAACTTACAAAATTCTTAAGTGGGTTGGACAAGCTAGATGCAGGAAGATTGTTCCCGATGTTGGGGAAGTCCAGAACAAGGGTCACGCAGTTTAAGGATAAGGGGGAAGTCTTTTAGGACCGAGATGAGAAAACATTTTTTCACACAGAGAGTGGTGAATCTGTGTGGAACTCTCTGCCACAGAAGGTAGTTGAGGCCACAGTTCATTGGCTATATTTAAGAGGGAGTTAGGTGTGGCCCTTGTGGCTAAAGGGATCAGGGGGTATGGAGAGAAGGCAGGGGTGGGATACTGAGTTGGATGATCAGCCATGATCATATTGAATGGCTGTGCAGGCTCGAAGATCCGAATGGCCTCTACTCCTGCACCTATTTTCTATGTTTCTATGTTTCAACACTACTGGGTGTGATGGACTTCCAGGACTATCGACAGATGCTCGGATGAATGTCAATGGTGAAAGGGAACCAGACAGCATCCCAAGAATTGCCCTGCACTGGACACGGGAAGAGAAAAGGAAAAGAGGGAGACCTTAAACCACCTGCCATCAAACTGTAGAGGAGGAAATGAAACTATGGAGCTGACCTGGAGTAGTATCCAGAAGCTAGCCCAGAACAGACAGGAGTGGAGGCCCTTCCTTGCTGCCCTACATGCCAGGAGGCTGAATAGGCATTAATGCCCCTGTCCCACTTAGGAAACCTGAACGGAAACCTCTGGAGACTTTGCGCCCCACCCAAGGTTTCCGTGCGGTTCCCGGAGGTTTTTGTCAGTCTCCCTACCTGCTTCCACTACCTGCAACCTCCGGCAACCACCTGCAACCTCCGGGAACCGCACGGAAACCTTGAGTGGGGCGCAAAAGTCTCCAGAGGTTTCCGTTCAGTTTCCTAAGTGGGACAGGGGCGTAAGTAAGTAAGTAACTGTACATCTTTAGAGTGTGGGAGGAAACTGGAGCACCCGGAGAAAACCCATTTGGTCATGGGGAGAACGTACAGACTCCGTACAGACAGCACCCAGAGTCGGGATTGATCCTGAGCTTCTAGCACTGTAAACGTTGGAAAAGGCAGCAACTCTACCACTGCACCACCTGTGTAAGTGTGTTGTTCTGTGTCGAAGGCTTACTCTGATTGCATGAACACGTGAATGTCTGAGGTTGATTGCTTTGACATTTTGTCCCTGGAATTCTTGCAATCAACTTGGTTGGGTGTGGACATTAAGTTGGCAAATGCTGGAATAATTCAACTCCAGCTATTAATTAATTTTGTTTATCTTCTATCGTGGCTTTTATACCAGATCCAGTGTCATCTTGGGTTTCTCATTCTGCCGAAAATGAGATTAATATGTTCAAATATTATTGCATAATGTCACAAGAGTTAATCCACGGTGTGCATGTTAAGGGCCTGTCCCACGTGCATGCGACTCCAAGCGGCAAGCGCGACCTAACGTGGTCGCTTGAGCCGTACGGCCTCGCGGGGCCGGTCCCACTTCGATGGCCGGAGCCGTATGGAGTTGTGCGGAGTCCCGACATCGCGCGGGCGGGGCACCGAAAAACTGACCGTGTTCAAAAATTCCCCGCGGCAACGGCCTGCCGCCGTCTCGACGCCGTACGTCACGTGCGAACTTCCCGCGGACTTCGCTCGAACTTCACTCACTCGACCTCCGCGCGGCCCCCGCTTCCGGTTTGGTCGCGCTTGCCGCATGCAGGTCGCATGCTCGTGGGACAGGCCCTTAAGGCTCTGGGTGGAGGTGTGGGTTAGTAATGAACCTGGTCTGTCATCTATCCCAGTCTGTAATAGGTGTAGCTTCATTATTGTCACATGCACCGAGGTACAGTGAACTGCCTTCCTGTAATGTGGTGACCAGAACTGCACGCAATACCCCAAATGCAATCTAACCAAAGTCTTCCATTCATGTGTGTGAGTGTGTGTGTGTCTGTCTGTGAGTGTGTGTGGTGTGTGTGTGGTGTGTGTGTGTGTGTGGTGTGTGTGTCTGTGTGTGTTTGTGTGTGTGTGTGTGTGTGTGTCTGTGTGTTTGTGTGTGTGAGTGTCTGTGTGTGTGTGTGTGTGTGTGGCTGTGTGTGTGTGTCATCATTCCTTACAATGCCGTGTACGACAGTGATCGCAACTTCTACTGAAGTGTGGATCGCCGTTGGTCCGCCCTTTGACAGGTCTTGTTTTTGGACCTGCTGGGGGTCCACAGCCCCCTCCTCACCTGGCAAACCAGGTGGGGGAGACGGTTTAGTCACCGACTATCCGACCATGGAGCAGGTAGCACAGGATTACATGGTACCCGTGGCGGGGGGAACTCCCCCCGACCTGCCTCCTTATGGAGCTGCATCAAGGTTAAGGAATGGGTGACGTTTCGGGTCGAGACCCTTCTTCAGACACAAAAATGCTGGAGTAACTCCGTGGGTCAGGCAGCCTCTCTGGAGAGAAGGAATGAGTGGCGTTTGGGGCCCAAAGAAGGGTGTCGATCCGAAACGTCACCCATTCCTTCTCTCCAGAGATGCTGCCTGTCCCGCTGAGTTACTCCAGCATTTTGTGTCCATCTTCGGTGTAAACCAGCATCTGCAGTTCCTTCCTACACATTTTATTTTGACTTAGTTGGATTTTTATCTTGCACCGAACATTATTCCCTTTATCCTGTATCTGTACACTGTGGATGGCTTGATTGTAATCATGTATAGTCTATCCACTGACTGGATAGCACGCAAACATTGTACCTGGATACATGTGTTAGTAATATACAAAATTATACTTTGTTGATGAAAGACACAAAATGCTGGAATAACTCAGCGGGCCAGGCAGCATCTGTGGAAAAAAGGAATAGATCCGGAACGTCACCCATTCCTTCCATCCAGAGATGCTGCCTGTCCCGCTGAGTTACTCCAGCATTTTGTGTCTAACTCCGAACTGCAAACCAGCATCTGCAGTTCCTTCCTCCACGCTGCAATAGAATTCTACACGTCTTTCATTTCAGACAGCAATGTGAGTTTCGCCTTCGAGCCTTTGGAAGGGAACTTCAGCTAATAATCTCTCCAGTCAGAGGAGACTGCACCACTGAATCCCAGCCACAGCACCATTGTCCATTGATAATAACATAGTCTATTCAACATCACTTTAACAAGGCTCCTTCAGAACAGCTTCAGAAATTGCTGCTAATTTTCTTGCTCCTCTTTAGTTTGAATCATTCTTTAAGCTGTAAATTGACAAGCCTGGATTAATTTACACAGTAATTTCAGGGAAAATTAGGCCCCCATCCACGCCCATCCATTTACCCACCTGTGAAATGTTTCTGACTCACAAAAAATAATTAGGATTGAGTCACTTAAGGGCTCCTCTAACTTTAATTGAATGGATGTTTTTCAAGTTCCTTTCAGGTAAATTCGATGATTTGTGTTCTGTGAGAAATGTACATTTTACATCTTAATAACCCAATATTCAGTAGTTTAATTTAGTTTAGAGAAGCAGTGCAGAGACAGGCCCTTCGGCCCACCCTGTCCGGGCCGACCAGCGATCCCCGCACATTGGCTTGGTAAATGTAAGAATTGTCCCTAGTGTGTAGGATAGTGTTAATGTGCGGGGATCGCTAGTCAGCGCAGACCCGGTGGGCCGAAGGGCCTGTTTTCGCACTGTATCTCTAAACTAAAAAAATAAACAAAAATCTAAACTATCCTACACACACTAGGGACGATTTTTACATTTATACCAAGCCGATTAACCTGCAAACCTGGAGAAACTCAGCGGGTGAGGCAGCATCTATGGAACGAAGGAAATAGGCGACGTTTCGGGTCGAGTCAATGAGTCTGAAGAAGGGTCTCGGCCCGAAACATCGCCTATTTCCTTCGCTCCATAGATGCTGCTGCACCCGCTGAGTTCCTCCAGCATTTTTGTCTACCTTCGATTTTCCAGCATCTGCAGTTCCTTCTTAAACCTACAAACCTGCACGTCTTTGGAGCGTGGGAGGAAACCGAAGATCTCGGGGGAAAACCCACGCAGGTCACGGGGAGAAGGTACAAACTCCGTACAGACAGCACCCGTAGCCAGGATCGAACTCGGGTCTCTGGCGCTGTAAGCGCTGTAAGGCAGTGACATTACCGCTGCACCACCGTGCTGTCCACTTGATAGTACTCTAACGGATTGGGCCACATGCATTGCAATGAATTAAAATGATGCTTTTTTTTCACAAAAAGTCATCTGTTCTCCACGAAACTCGTGATTAGCAAGGACGCTAACACTGTAGAATAAGGGGTCACAGTTTAAGGATAAGGGGATCACAGTTTAAGGATAAGGGGGAAATCTTTTAGGACCGAGATGAGAAAAACATTTTTCACACAGAGTGGTGAACCTTTGGAATTCTCTGCCACAGAAGGTAGTTGAGGCCACAGTTCATTGGCTATATTTAAGAGGGAGTTAGATGTGGCCCTTGTGGCTAAAGGGATCAGGGGGTATGGAGAGAAGGCAGGTACAGGATACTGAGTTGGATGATCAGCCATGATCATATTGAATGGCGGTGCAGGCTCGAAGGGCCGAATGGCCTACTCCTGCACCTATTGTCTATGTTTCTAATAGGCACTAGCGTAGAATTTTCTAAAATTCTTTTCATAAACTTTTCCCTGTAACTTTCTTTCTCCGACTCTTGAAAGCTGGGATATGATGTTGGAGGCTCTCACTCCCTCAACCAAGTTATGATCGGAAACAACTGTGACAGAGACATAGGACCATAAGTAAGAGCAGAATTAAGCCCATTAAGGGCCTGATCCTCAGATGGCGCGCAAAGATTTTGTACATCACAAAATCCTGGGAAAACGCGCGCTGCCACGCGTCACTGCCTATGTCATCATGCACCATGCGCGCGTAATGAGCATCACGTGCGTGTTGCGATGCGCGCGTCGTGTGTCGTGACGCGTAAATAATGTCGCGTAAATTACGCGCAAATGACGGCCAAGTGGGACAGGCCCTTTACTCATCGCCGCCATTCGATTATATCCGGTCTATCTTTCCCTCTCAACCCCATTCTCCTGCCTTCTCCCCGTAACCTTTGACACCCTTACTAATCAAGACCCTATCAATCTCCGCATTGAAAATACCCGATGACTTGGCTTCCACCGCCGTCTGTGGCAATGAATTCCACAGGTTCACCACCCTCTGGCTAAATTCCTCTTCATCTCCATTCTAAATTACATCCTTTTATTCTGAGGGGCGCCCTCTGGTCTAAGACTCTGCATTGTCCCATTGTGGAAAAGGAAACCAGCCAACTCAATAATCTTTGGATAAATCAATGATTCACTTTTGCTATTTTAATCTTGATTGATTCAATTTCCCTGCTCTGAGTGATTGATCAAAGTGCATTGTCTCAAGTACATCTATCCATAAAATGAAATAGATGGCAATACATTTGAAGGAAGAAATGCTTTATTTTTTTGTGCGATTATTAATAATAATAACTGTTGATCAGGCAGAACGTTTATTGTTTCTTTTTGAACTCCTGCCCGTAATTTTGTTGGAAACGGTGAAGAAAATAGCAGGTCATCGAGGTCATATTGGAGATTAAGAACCTTATTCATTCAGTTTAGAGATACAGCACAGAAATAGGCCCTATGGTCCACCTATCACGCCGACCAGCGATCCCCGCACACTATGACACTCAAGGTGACGCCTGTATGGTCGTGAGTAGTCGCCCAAAGTGTTGGACACTTTTCTTTGTCGCCCCTGGATTTTCAACGACTATTATAAAATAAAACAATTCCTCCACTTTGATGACCTCGAAAACATCATCTACACATTTATCTCCTCCTGCCTAGATTACTGCACCTCTCTTTACACTGGCATCAGCCAATCTTCCCTGTCCCGCCTGCAACTGGTCCGAAACGCCGCAGCGAGACTCCTGACGGGGACCACATCACCCCGATCCTGGCCTCTCTCCACTGGCTCCCTGTGCGGTTCCGTATACATTTCAAGACCCTCCTCTATGTCTACAAAGCCCTCAATGGGCTTGCCCCCTCCTACATTAAAAGTCTTCTCACCCACCGCTCCACCTCCAGGTCCCTCAGATCGGCCGACTTGGGGCTGCTGAATATCCCGCGGTCTAGGCATAAGCTCTGGGGCGACCGATGCGGTTGCAGCTCCTAGACTGTGGAACAGCATCGCCCTTCCCATCAGAACGAACAGCCCCCTCCATCGACTCCTTTAAGTCAAGACTAAAAAATCTTATCTATACTCCCAAGCCTTTCCTGACGTCCACTGAGCGAGGGCTATATGTATATATATGTATGTAGTTTGTTTGTTTATACTATTCTTATAACAAATGTAAAGCACTTTGGCCAACGAGAGTTGTTTTTTAAATGTGCTATATAAATAAATGTGACTTGACTTGATTATTATTCGAGTCGCATCCTCGCCCCCCCCCCCCAGCGGCCTACCTACTGGATTGGCGCGGCCTTTTCCTGCCGGGACCGACCAGAGCTCCAGCAGCAGCGGCATCGGTGCAGCTTTGGATACATTGCGGGGCGGGTGATGCCTTATCGGGGATCGCCATTTGGAGCCCTGGAGTGCTGGGCTCGCTGCACCGACATCGCGGAGCTGTGGTTCGCGGAGCTCCCAACGCGGGCGGGCGGCGCTGATCAACATCAGACTCCGCCCGGCTCGGCCTGTGGACTTCGGGAGCCGCGGACTCCAGTGGGAGGCGGATGATCTGGAGGTCCGGGCCGCTGAGGATGTTCTCCATCGGGGTTCGGTGTCGGCGTTCCATCATCCCAGCGTGAGGGCCTGAGCATCGACTGCGGATGCTCGGGAGGCCCCGACCACGGATGAACATCTGGGAAGATCAGAGGGGAGGCTGTCTGGACTATGGTTCCTTCCTCAACTTTGGTGCCACTGTGGGGTTATGTCGTGTCGTAGACTTCTGTGTTTGTGCTTTAAAAAATTTTAAAATATGTTTTATTTATTTATTATTTATTTTTATGTAACTTGACTGTAAGGAAAATTCATTTCGTTGTCTCTAATATGAGATAATGACACACAGATGGCACAATGGGCTAAGTGTTCGGCTGGCAACCGGAAGGTAGCCGGTTCGAATCCCGCTTGGAGTGCATACTGTCGTTGTGTCCTTGGGCAAGACACTTCACCCACCTTTGCCTGTGTGTGAATGTGTGTGAATGTGTGTGAGTGATTGGTGGTGGTCGGAGGGGCCGTAGGCGCAGATTGGCAGCCACGCTTCCGTCAGTCTGCCCCAGGGCAGCTGTGGCTACAGAAGTAGCTTACCACCATCGAGTGTGACTGAGGAGTGAATGAATAATGCGATGTAAAGCGCCTTGAGAATTAGAAAGGCGCTATATAAATCCCATCCATTATTATTAAATTGAAATTGAATACTTCAACATGTTGAACATTTTCGGCCACCTGCAGCGACTATGATGGGTGCCGGCAAATTGCCGAAAAAATCACGTAAGTGGGACAGGCCCTTCCTTTATCGTTCTAGTTGGGCAACATGATATTAACTTTTATACCCCAAAGATATACTCAAAGTGCAGGAGGAACTCAGCATGTCACCATCCTTCCTGATCTTGCTGGAAGAACCTTAAGGGCCTGCCTCACTTTCACCACCTAAGTCACGATCTTTTTTCACTCGTGGACATTTTTCAACAGGCTAGAAAAACGGCCCGAACTACTTGATGCCACGAGTACCTACGACTAGCATCACGACCTACTACAACCTACCTGCGACCTCCTACGACCTCGTGACGACCATGCTGCGAGTATGAGTCAAGGGCAAACTCGGCAGAGGTCGTGAATTAAGTCGTGAAAGTGGGACAGGCCCTTTAGATAGACACAAAAAGCTGGAGTAACTCAGCAGGTCAGGCAGTTTAGCATCTCTGGAGGGAAGGAACGGGTGCCCTTCTTCAGATTGTTGGCATTAAAATACTCTTCTTGTGTAAGCGGAGTCATTAGGATAGTTCTTGACTTTTGAGCTAATTGGAAATCCTGCACTTAATCTTTGAAGGAGTGTCTCGACCTGAAACGTCACCCATTCCTTCTCTCCAGAGACGCTGCCTGTCCCGCTGAGTTACTCCAGCATTTTGTCCCTAACTTTGGGGTAAAGCAGAATTTGCAGTTCCTTCCTACACATTTAACCTTTGTGATCTTCGAACATAAGTTCCCAGCTCAGCAGTAACATAATTCTGCGTTGGTTTACGACATATGTTGATCCTACGTACCCCATGACTGACATTCTGGAAGAGTGGAAGCAAATTCTTAATACAAGGACAGAGCAACATATGGAATAGATTTCTGGGTGGAACAGCAAAGACAACAAAGCTGGCATGATTTAAGACGCAGTCTGGTGCTATGTTAGGTGTGGAGCCCGTAAAATATTTTAGATTTATTAGGTTATGATGGGAGAAAGGTCTCTTGTCATCTTTCTCGTTTATCTTGCGCTGTGACTCTTGAGCGGACCCATCAATGGAGGTCCGCGTTCAGCACTCTTACCAATTGTGAAATAACAAGCATCAGCATTATAGATAGACGCAAAATGCTGGAGTAACTCAGCGGGACAGGCAACATCTCTGGAGAGAAGGAATGGGCGACGTTTCAGGGTCGAGACCCTTCCTCAGACTGAGGGCATGGGAAGTGGGTGAACAGAGGCAAGAAAAGGCACAAGGAACAAATGAATGGAAGTCATAGGAGTCATCGAATGATACAGCGTGGAAACATGCCTAACATGTCCCAGCTACTATAGTCCAACCAAGTCAAGTCAAGTCAAGTTTATTTGTCACATACACATACAAGATGTGCAGTGAAATAGAAACATAGAAACATAGAAAATAGGTGCAGGAGGAGGCCATTCAGCCCTTCGAGCCAGCACTGCCATGGCTGTGTATGCGTGTGGTACACCAGCTGCACAGCGGCTAAGAGGAAAGCGCTCCAGAGGGCTATTGACAACGCCCAGAAGATTGCCGGCTGCCCTCTACTCACCTTGGAGGACCTACACAGTTCCCACTGTCTCAAGAAATCCCAGAACATTATAAAGGACATTTCCCACCCCGGACACTCCCTGTTTGAACTGTTGCCGTCAGACAGACGGTACAGATCAATGAGGACAAGGACAAACAGACTCAAAAACAGTTTTTATCCCACAGCAATAACTACACTTAATATAGCCACCAAATGAGCGCAGGTGCGCTACATACCAAAGGGATTGTGCAATTGACAGAAGAATGTATGGTTGTGTGTTTATGCTTGTTTTTTTCATGTTATTTATTTTAGTTGTTTATTTCAGATATTCTCTTTTACGTATCGTTAGCTTTTAGATAATGTGTGAATGGTGCACTGACTGGTTGGCATTTTTAATTTTGTTGTACATGTTTACATGTTATAATGACAATAAAGAACCTATTACTATTACTATTACTGATCGTCCCCAATCAATAACCCGTGCCTGCCTTCTCCCCATATCCCTTGACTCCACTAGCCCCTAGAGCTCTATCTAACTCTCTCTTAAATCCATCCAGTGACTTGGCCTCCACTGCCCTCTGGGGCAGGGAATTCCACAAATTCACAACTCTCTGGGTGAAAAAGTGTTTTCTCACCTCAGTCTTAAATGACCTCCCCTTTATTCTAAGACTGTGTGGCCCCTGGTTCTGGACTCGCCCAACATTGGGAACATTTTTCCTGCATCTAGCTTGTCCAGTCCTTTTATAATTTTATATGTTTCTATAAGAACCCCCCTCATCCTTCTAAACTCACGTGAATACAAACCTAGTCTTTTCAATCTTTCCTCATATGACAGTCCCGCCGTCCCAGGGATCAATCTCGTGAACCTACGCTGCACTGCCTCAATCACAAGGATGTCCTTCCTCAAATTCGGAGACCAAAACTGGACACAATACTCCAGATGTGGGCTCACCAGAGCCCTCTACAACTGCAGAAGAACCTCTTTACTCCTGTACTGAAATCCTCTTGTTATGAAGGCCAACATTTCATTAGCTTCCTTCACTGCCAGCTGTACCTGTAAGCCAACTTGAAAGTGGCAATGCCTGAGGATTGTGCAAAAGTCTTGAACAGAACAGAATCCTGTCTGCATTTGGCCCATATCCCTCCAAACCGGTCCTATCCATGTACCTGTCCAACATTTGTTTAAGCTCTGGGTGAATGCTAATTGTTCTTCTGTGACTAAGTAAGAACTATAGTGTTTTTAGACTATTGAAGTTAAAATCTCACCGTCGAGCAATTGTTCATGTTGCACTACAGATTTGTTGTGTTGTGCTATACTTGACATCACTTGGAGGGCATTATGGCAGAAATAAATGCCAGGGAGACATAATTCTACAGTAAACTAACTTCTCGTTGGACTGGAAGGCACCCAGCAATGTAAAACTCCAAAGTAACATTGTTTTCAAAGCTCATAACTCATCTGTGGCGACATGTGAACAAACATCTATTCTTAAGGGCCTGTCCCACTGTACGAGCTCATTCAAGAGTCTTCCCGAGTTCCCCCTGATTCGAACTCGGAGAATTACGGTAATGGCCGCTCGTAGGTACTCGGGGCTCTCGTGGACATTTTTCAACATGTTGAAAAAACTTCACGAGCTGACTGCGTTTCCCGAGTACCTGCCGTTAGCGTTACGAGCCGCCAAGAGACGTCCCCGAGCTCCGACGTATATTCTACGTACTTATCACGAGTTCGATTTTTTTTAAACTCGGAAGAGCTCTTGGGTAAACTCGTAGAGTGGGACAGCCCCTTTATTCCCAACATGTGCCATGTAGGGTTCAAACAGCATCTGCAGTTCCTTCCGACACTTGTCGACTTCTCCACTGCGAAATCTCCTCAAGGTGAGCCGACTATGAAGACATTCTCCTCCTCTCTCCGACGAGAATTCTGCAATATCCTCCCTCGCTGCTCCCCACTCTGTGATTCCTCCTGCTCTAAGAACCCTTCCATTCCCTCTTTCTCCATCCCTCCCCCACCCTAGTTGTCCTTCTAGTTCATACATTCACCCAAAACATCACCCATTCCTTCTCTCCAGAGATGCTGCCTGTCCCACTGAGTTACTCCAGCTTTTTGTGTCTATCTTCGGTTTAAACTAGCATCTGCAGTTCCTTCCTACACATTTTTGACTTTATATCTCAATCCTGCTTGTCCTTTGTATGGTCTTCCCTCACTCCCTTTCTTTCCGTTTCTCTTTCTCTCTCCCCCTCTCCCTCCATCACCCTTTCCCTCTCTTTCTCCCTCTCCACTTCATCCAATTGATTAGTACGGGTGTCAGGGGTTATGGGGAGAAGGCAGGAGAATGGGGCTGAGAGGGAGAGATAGATCAGCCATGATTGAATGGCGGAGTAGACTTGATGGGCCAAATAGCCTAATTCTGCTCCTATCACTTACGGACTTATGAACAAGGCTTGATGGGCCGAATGGCCTAATTCTGCCCCTCGAACTTATGAACTATACCTTTTTCTCCCTTTCTCTCTCCCTTTCTCTCTCCCCCCCCCCACACTCTCTCTCTCTTTCCCCCCTCCCTCTCTTTTTTTTGTTGTTGTATTTTCTCACACACACATTTCCATCAGCAGTTTTCATTCCCTTTTTTCTACTGTTCGAAAAAAACCCCCCACTGAAACTCAATCATCCTGGATTCCTCTGTGGGACATAGTTACCGTGAGTCAAGGAACCATCACACACACACACACAAACAAGCAAGGCACCTTCTCTGTACCTGCAAGTGTGTTTGCCGGCAGCTGTTCCAAAGCCTCAGCTTGCCCTGTGCGTAACATTAGACGGTAAAATAATTGCTGGGACAGCGAGAGGGAGGAAAAAGTCTCACCACACATCCAGTAAAAACAGCGTGCTGTTCTAACAAAGACAAGAAAAAACAGGCCAGTCCTTAATTTATTTTTTAAATTGCACTTGAAATATGAAACCAATTAAGGATACACAAAGCAGCTTCATGCAAAGCCTTCTTTGGATCACATAACATCTTAAGTGATGCCTCTCCTCTTTCCAGCTCACTTGTAAAATATGTAGGAAAGAACTGCAGATGCTGGTTTAAATCGAAGGTAGACACAAAATGCTGGAGTAACTCAGCAGGACAGGCGGCATCTCCGGAGAGATGACCCGAAACGTCACCGATTCCTTCTCTCCAGAGATGCTGCCTGTCCCGCTGAGTTACTCCAGCTTTTTGTGCCTGCCTTCACTTGTGAAATAGTTATGACTCCCAAGGAAATGCCAAGTGACAGAGGAGTGCTTGAACATTGATTTATGTTTATTTTTCCGTGTTTAATGCTGTAATTATTAAATATAATCATTCATTTGACAATCCATTGATATTTTACACATTACACACAGTGGTGACTCGAAAATCCAACCAGGCTTCATCTGTGAGAACTAATGATTTGGTTTTAGTTTAGAGATACAGCGCGGACACAGGCCCTTCGGCCCACCATGTCCGTGCCGACCAGCGATCCCCGCACACTAACACTATCCTACACACACTGGGGACAATTTTACATTTGTACTCGGCCAATTAACCTACAAACCTGTACGTCTTTGGAGTGCGGGAGGAAACCGGAGATCTCGGAGAAAACCCACGCAGGTCACGGGGAGAACGTGTCGACAGAGGTCGCCTGTATGGTCGTGAGAGGTCTCCTATGGTCGTGAGATGTCTCCAGAGAGTCGTAGGGTCTTTCTGGTCGCCGCTGAATTTTCAACATGTTGAAAATTTCGGGGACCTATCATGGGTGCCAGCAGTCGCCTGTAAAGGTCGCGTAAGAACTCCATTTAGAACGGAGACGAGGAAACACTTTTTCTCACAGAGAGTGGTGAGTCTGTGGAATTCTCTGCCGCAGAGGGCGGTGGAGGCAGGTTCTCTGGATGCTTTCAAGAGAGAGCTAGATAGGGCTCTTAAAGGTATCGGAGTCAGGGGATATGGGGAGAAGGCAGGAATGGGGTACTGATTGGGGATGATCAGCCATGATCACATTGAATGGCGGTGCTGGCTCGAAGGGCCAAATGGCCTACTCCTGCGTCTATTGTCTATTGTCTATTGTAAGTGGGACAGGCCCTTTAGGCAACAACTTTACCGCTGCGCCACACAGCCGAAGAGCCTGTTTCCACGCTAAAGCCTAAAGAGCACATCTGGGCCAATCAAGCAAAGAGATGTGTAGACAGCCTAAAGCCCCTGTCCCACTTAGGAAACCTGAACGGAAACCACTGGAGACTTTGCGCCCCACCCAAGGTTTCCGTGCGGTTCCCGGAGGTTGCAGGTGGTTGCAGGTAGTGGAAGCAGGTAGGGAGACTGACAAAAACCTCCGGGAACCGCACGGAAACCTTGGGCGGGGCGCAAAGTCTCCAGAGGTTTCTGTTCAGGTTTCCTAAGTGGGACAGGGGCTTAACAGTGTACTAACAGTAGATAAGGCACAAAAAGCTGGAGTAACTCAGCGGGACAGGCAGCATCTCTGGAGAGAAGGAATGGGTAATTAACGCAGTGTACCTTACACAGTATAGGCTGCCCTCACACCCCGGTAACACTCACATTTCCTGCATCTACATGAAGCTCACCGTTTGACCTATTTTTACAAAATGTTAAATGGTCAGCTCGACATAGATTACAAGACCAAACCCAAACCAATTAGGAGCAGACGAGGGCATTCGATCCAATTTGTGATCCCAGCTACAAAGACAGATGTGTACAGCAATTCGTTCTTCCCCCGCACAATGAAAGCTTGGAATAATCTCCACCCAACTATAGTTACCCAACCAGACGCAACTAAATTTAAAGTAGCTCTTTCTTCCCAATAACCCTTTCTGGCTTAAGTCCTCCCTCCACCACCCATTTGGAATATTTTGGAGGACCAAGAAACCAAGAATCTCCTCCAGGCTGGGAACAGACACAGAACAGTAAACGCTCTAATCCCAGTGAAACTCCAGACCAAGGTTTGAACCTTGGCCCTTGGCACATTGTGGAATTTATACCTTTGTAAATCAACACCTATTTCAGATTGACAAGTCACCATGCCTAACAATTGCAAGATGTTGCCGTGAGCTAGCCTCAGATTCCAGATTCCTTCTGCTTGACTTTTATGAATCTCGTCTATAAGTCAAAAAAAAAAAAAAAAAAAAGTTGCTGACACAACGAACTTAAAGCTTCAGCAGAAATACAAAAGCACATACATTGTATGTTAACTAGATTTGTTCCTAAACTATGTGGGTTGCAAAGGCTCAAGTATACCAGTATTTTACAATTCAACAGCCAACACGGCTAGGTTACATGTCGTTGGTTGTTTTACAATCTATAAATGCTTTTTACAATCATTCTACAATTCACAGTGCAAATATCTGCCAAAGGGGAAGTGTGTCGTCTGAAGTGCTTCAATCCAGCTGCTTTGTTGTGGGTCGTTTGCTCAACTTGCGTCCCCCAAGTTGCTTTTACTCATTGCTTGTTTGCTGAAAAATAAATAGAGGAAATATTGCGAATTAATTTTATTTTTCTGTGCCGTATTTCCCATTTCTACCTTGGAGGGAAGACCATCTCATCCGGCCTGAAATAGCAATGTTAGTTCATCTTTTGCACAGGAAGGACTGCAGATGTCTGAAGAAGGGGTTCAGCCCTAAACATTGCCTATCTCCTTCGCTCCATAGATGCTGCTGCACCCGCTGAGTTTCTCCAGCATTTTTGTGTACTGCAGATGCTGGCTTGTACCCCGAGAGGGTGGGATAGATGGGCCCATCAAGTCTACTCCGCCATTCAATCATGGCTGATCTATCTCTCCCTCTCAACCCCATTCTCCTGCCTTCTCCCCATAACCCCTGACACCCGCACTAATCAAAAATCTGCCCATCTCAGCCTTAAAAATATCCATCGACTTGGCCTCCACGGCCTTCTGTGGCAATGAATTGCCATAGAGGGAGTACAGAGAAGGTTCACCAGACTGATTCCTGGGATGGCAGGACTTTCATATGACGAAAGACTGGATAGACTCGGCTTGTACTCGCTAGAATTTAGAAGATTGAGGGGGGATCTTATAGAATCTTACAAAATTCTTAAGGGGTTGGACAGGCTAGATGCAGGAAGATTATTCCCGATGTTGGGGAAGTCCAGAACAAGGGGTCACACAGTTTAAGGATAAGGGGGAGGTCTTTTAGGACCGAGATGAGAAAAAAAAATTCATACAGAGAGTGGTGAATCTGTGGAATTCTCTGCCACAGAAAGTATTTGAGGCCAGTTCATTGGTTATATTTAAGAGGGAGTTAGATGTGGCCCTTGTGGCTAAAGGGATCAGGGGGTATGGAGAGAAGGCAGGTACAGGATACTGAGTTGGATGATCAGCCACGATCATATTGAATGGCGGTGCAGGCTCGAAGGGCCGAATGGCCTATTCCTGCGCCTATTTTCTATGTTTCTATCTCTATCCTGAAGAGAAGACCACCTCTTCCGGCCTGAAGTAGCAATGTTAGTTCATCTTTTGCATCGGAAGGAACTGCTTGTACCCCGAGAGGGTGGGATAGATGGGCCCATCAAGTCTACTCCGCCATTCAATCATGGCTAATCTATCTCTCCCTCTCAACCCCATTCTCCTGCCTTCTCCCCATAGCCCCTGACACCCGTACTAATCAAAAATCTGCCCATCTCAGCCTTAAAAATATCCAGCGACTTGGCCTCCACGGCCTTCTGTGACAATGAAGTGAAGGAGTACATGGATTCAAATCCTCGCATTCCCTGCTCCAACGTGTCAATGCCTTTAGGAAGGAGGGGAGGGGTGTGATTATGGGAGGAGGGAGTTCCACGGGCAATTAATTCACCAGATCCACCACCCTCTGACTAAAGAAATTCCTTCTCCTCATCTCCTTCCTAAAGGAACGTCCTTTTATTCTGAGGCTGTGACCTCTGGTCCTAGACTCTCCCACTAGTGGAAACATCCTCTCCACATCCACTCTATCCAAGCCTTTAACTATATGGTAAGTTTCTATGAGGTTCCCCCCCCCCCACAGATATTTCCCCAATAACATCAGAGGGTGGTCACCGTGGCGCAGCGGTAGAGTTGCTGCCTTACAGCGCTTGCAGCGCCGGGGACCCGGGTTCGATCCCGACTACTGGTGCTGTCTGCACGGAATTTGTACGATATTCCCCAATGGGTTTTCTCCAAGATCTTCGGTTTCCTCCCACACTCCAAAGACGTACAGATTCGTACAGGGGGAGTCCAGAACCAGGGGCCACACACAGTTTAAGAATAAGGAGTAAGCCATTTAGAACGGAGACGAGGTAACATTTTTTCTCACAGAGAGTGGTGAGTCTGTGGAATTCTCTGCCCCAGAGGGCGGTGGAGGCCGGTTCTCTGGATGCTTTCAAGAGAGAGCTAGATAGGGCTCTTAAAAATAGCGGAGTCAGGAGATAATGGGGAGAAGGCAGGAACGGGGTACTGATTGTGGATGATCAGCCATGATCACATTGAATGGTGCTGCTGGCTGGAAGGGCCAAATGGCCTACTCCTGCACCTATTGTCTATTGTCTATTATAGAAACATAGAAACATAGAAAATAGGTGCAGGAGGAGGCCATTCGGCCCTTCGAGCCTGCACCGCCATTCAATATGATCATGGCTGATCATCCAACTCAGTATCCTGTACCT
Source organism: Amblyraja radiata (assembly GCF_010909765.2). Lineage (NCBI taxonomy): Eukaryota > Metazoa > Chordata > Chondrichthyes > Rajiformes > Rajidae > Amblyraja > Amblyraja radiata. The sequence goes on from NC_045996.1 coordinate 13,752,683, forward strand.
GCCTTCTCTCCATACCCCCTGATCCCTTTAGCCACAAGGGCCACATCTAACTCCCTCTTAAATATAGCCAATGAACTGGCCTCAACTACCTTCTGCGGGAGAGAATTCCACAGATTCACCACTCTCTGTGTGAAAATTTTTTTCCTCATCTCGGTCCTAAAAGATTTCCCCCTTATCCTTAAACTGTGACCCCTTGTTCTGGACTTCCCCAACATCGGGAACAATCTTCCTGCATCTAGCCTGTCCAACCCCTTAAGAATTTTGTAAGTTTCTATAAGATCCCCCCTCAATCTTCTAAATTCTAGCGAGTACAAACCGAGTCTATCCAGTCTTTCTTCATATGAAAGTCCTGACATCCCAGGAATCAGTCTGGTGAACCTTCTCTGTACTCCCTCTGGCAAGAATGTCTTTCCTCAGATCAGGAGAGCAAAACTGTACACAATACTCCAGGTGTGGTCTCACCAAGACCCTGTACAACTGCAGTAGAACCTCCCTGCTCCTATATTCAAATCCTTTTGCTATGAATGTGCTATTATGTTGGTTAATCGGCTTGGTGTATGTGTAGGTAGACAAAAGTGCTGGAGAAACTCAGCGGGTGCAGCAGCATCTATGGAGCGAAGGAAATAGGCAACGTTTCGGGCCGAAACCCTTCTTCACTAAATTGTCCATAGTGTGTGTAGGGTAGTGTTAATGTGCGGGGATCGCTGGTCGGTGCGGACTCGGTGGGCCAAAGGGCCTGTTTCCACGCTGTATCTCTAAACTAAATGAAACGAAACACTTGCTGCTTATAATTCTGGCAGACCAAAGCCCTTTCGATTCACGTTCAATGCGTAAAAACAATATATCGAAAAGCCACTTCTCCCTGCTGTGTCTCTACTTGATTTCAAAAGCTTTTCTGAAGATCTACCTCTTTGCAAATGCATTTCGCCTCCCACCAAAGCTCTCTTGGGAGGTCAGCTCAGCCCAGCCACTATTTGGAGCACTCTGTGTCTGTCTAAGTGCGGACTGCTGTAAAACCCAGAGAATGAGGCTTTAATCGTTTTTTAAACTTACCCCCAGACTACATACAGTGAGATCATTGTCAAAGTCCCCAGAAGGCAGCACCACGTTTGAGATTTGTAATAAGTTATGTGCAATAAATATATTTTAAGATGAGAATTTCCTGTTTTTCTTTCGGCTGACTGACTGAATGAATGATTGAATGTTCTCTGCTGCATGCTGGCAGTTTAAAAAGCTGGTTTATGGAATTCACCGCTGAAACCTGACATTTTTTGGCAAACCTGCTACGACTTTATTAGGATTCCAGTATATTACCATTTATTGCAGAGTTATTTTGAACGATGGAGCAAACACTTAGCCTACCAGGGACTTGTTTGGTCTGAGACGATGCCAAATGCTAAATTTCATTATTGCACTGAACTGTCCACTGGGAGGTGAGAGGGAAAGAGAAAGTATTAGTTTGTTAAAGGGAAACCTTCCTCTGGTGGCTGAAGGTGACACAGGGCTTGTAAATCTGACGAGGTTCTGCTTAAATCAAACGGAGATTTATGCTTCGATTACCAATGTGGAGCGTAGATTTGTGCAATAAATGCACGCCAGATTTAGTAGGAATCTGAGGGGTAACATTTCCACACAGAGGGTGGTGGGTGTATGGAACGAGCTGCCGGAGGAAGTAGTTGAGGCTGGGACTATCCCAACATAAGGTCATAAGCGATAGGAGTAGAATTAGGCCATTCGGCCCATCAAGTCTACTCTGCCATCCAATCATGGCTGATCTATCTCTCCCGCCTAAACCCATTCTCCTGCCTTCTCCCCATGACCTCAGACACATGTACATTTCTAACATTGAAGAAACAGTTAGACAGGTAGATGGATAGGGGGGATCACACGAGTCTCTTCCCTTCCCTCCCGCACCATCCCCTCCCCGGGCACTTTCCGTTGCAACCGCAAGAAATGCAACACCTGTCCCTTCACCTCCCCCCTCGACTCCATTCAAGGACCCAAGCAGTCATTCCAGGTGCGACAAAGGTTCACCTGTATCTCCTCCAACCTCATCTACTGCATCCGCTGCTCTAGATGTCAGCTGATTTACATCGGGGAGACTAAGCGTAGGTTGGGCGATCGTTTCGCCGAACACCTCCGCTCAGTCCGCAATAACCTACCTGACCTCCCGGTGGCTCAGCACTTCAACTCCCCCTCCCATTCCCAATCCGACCTCTCTGTCCTGGGTCTCCTCCATTGCCAGAGTGAGCAACAGCGGAAATTGGAGGAACAGCACCTCATATTCAGTCTGGGGACCTTACGTCCGGATGGCATTAACATTGAATTCTCCCAATTTTGCTAGCCCTTGCTGTCTCCTCCCCTTCCTTAACCCTCTAGCTGTCTCCTCCCACCCTCCCATCCGCCCGCCCTCGGGCTCCTCCTCCTCCTCCCCTTTTCCTTCCTTCTCCCCCCCCCCCACCCCCCATCAGTCTGAAGAAGGGTTTCGGCCCGAAACGTCGCCTATTTCCTTCACTCCATAGATGCTGCTGCACCCGCTGAGTTTCCCCAGCAATTTTGTGTACCTCAGGTACATGGATAGGACAGGTTTGGAGGGATATGGACCAAACATGGGCAGGTGGGACTAGTGTAGCTGGGACATGTTGGCCGGTGTGGGCAAGTTGGGCCGGTGTGGGCAAGTTGGACCGAGTGGCCTAATCCATGCAGGAGTAGACCATTCAGCCCTTCATACTTGCATGAGACTGTGACAATCAGTTTTTTATATTCTCCGCAAGCTCTCTTTTATACCCTATTCTCCCCCCACCTCTTAATTAACCCCTTTGCCCTGTTCTGATCAGTTTACAGTTGGGCAAATCAAGAAGTATCTCATGTTATGGTGTACCCGTAACATCGCCCATCCATGTTCTCCAGAGATGCTGCCTGACCCGCTGAGTTATGAGGGTCATAGAGTCTTGTGGCATAGAAACAGGCCGGTTGGTTCCAACTTGTGAGGCTGAAGGGCCTGTTTCCATGCTGCGTGACTCTACGACTCGTGTTAACAGGTGATCGATGGCCCGTGTGGACTTGGTAGACCTCTTTGGTGAATATCGGACTATCCTTGCTGGCTTTACCTTGCACTGAACGTTATTCCCTTATCATGTATCTGTACACTGTAAATGGATTGCTTGTAATCATGTGTTGTCTTTCCGCTGACTGGATAGCACGCAACAAAAAGCTTCTCACTGTACCTCGGTACACGTGACAATAAACTAAACTAACGAAGGGCCTGTTTCCATGTTGTGTCTTTCAATTAATCCATCATTGAGGAGAGTAAAAGGTGGTTTAAGACTTAAAAGGTTTAAAGGTGTTTTTAACCCCTCAGTACAGAGGAGAGCTGAGAGAATAACAGCCCACTACCGAAGATAGACACAAAAAGCTGGTGTAACTCAGCGGGACAGGCAGCATCTCTGGAGAGAAGGAACGGGGGACGTTTCGGGTCGAGACCCTTCAGTTTTAGTTTTAGTTTAAGATACCCTTCTTCAGAGCGTTGTGAGTCTGTGGAATTCTCTGCCTCAGAGGGCGGTGGAGGCAGGTTCTCTGGATACTTTCAAGAGAGAGCTAGATAGGGCTCTTAAAGATAGCGGAGTCAGGGGATATGGGGAGAAGGCAGGAATTGGGTACTGATTGGGGATGATCAGCCATGATCAGATTGAATGGCGGTGCTGGCTCGAAGGGCCGAATGGCCTCTTCCTGCACCTATTATCTATTGTCTATGTTCAAGAAGGAACTGCAGATGCTGGTAAAATGAAGGTAGACAAAATTGCTGGAGAAACTCAGCGGGTGCGGCAGCATCTATGGAGCGAAGGAAATGGGCAACGTTTCGGGCCAAAACCCTTCTTCAGACTGCCGTGAGATGCCGCCTTCTCCCCGGAGATGCTGCCTGTCCCACTGAGTTGCTCCAGATTTTTGTGTTTATCTTCGGTTTAAACCAGCATCTGCTGTTCCTTCCTGCACACTACAGCCCACTGCCTACAGGTGTGAGGGCACTGTGTCAGGAAGGATGGATTTATAAGCTGGCTGAAGCTGTTTCTCCTCCTCCATTCCTGAAATACTGCCTGCCTTGTTCAGCCAAACACTCACTCCCAGGGGCCGCCCGGGCAGTCTCCACTCACACGGTGCGATGATTCACAGCCTCTGAAATTAAAAGCTATAATTCACTGCAATAAATTAGCACTCAGTGTTTGCTCTGGTCCCAGCTCTCCCTCAGCGAGACAAGCTAGGGAATGTTTATGCAGGAGCCCCTCAGCTGGTTCAGGCAGCTTTTACTCCAGGCAACCTGAATACCATGTAGTCTGAAGGTTAGACACAAAAAGCCAGAGTAATGCCTCCGGAAAAGACTACAAAAAGTAGTAAACACTGCCCAGTCCATCATCGGCTCTGACCTTCCTTCCATCGAGGGGATTTATCGCAGTCGCTGCCTCAAAAAGGCTGGCAGCATCATCAAGGACCCACACCATCCTGGCCACACACTCATCTCCCCGCTACCTTCAGGTAGAAGGTACAGGAGCCTGAAGACTGCAACAACCAGGTTCAGGAATAGCTACTTCCCCACCGCCATCAGGCTATTAAACCTGGCTCGGACAAAACTCTGATTATTAATAACCCATTATCTGTTATTTGTACATTTTATTTATTCATATGTGTATATATTTATATTATGGTATATGGACACACTTATCTGTTCTGTAGTCAATGCCTACCATGTTCTGTGTGCTGAAGCAAAGCAAGAATTTCATTGTCCTATACAGGGACACATGACAATAAACTCACTTGAACTTGAACTGTCCCACTTAGGAAACCTGAACAGAAACCTCTGGAGACTTTGTGCCCCACCCAAGGTTTCCGTGCGGTTGCCGGAGGTTGCAGGTAGTGGAAGCAGGTAGGGAGACTGACAAAAAACCTCCGGGAACCTCCGGAAATGATGTAGTGAGATATAGAACAATATTCATAGAGTGATACAATGTAGAAACAGGCCCTTCGGCCCAACTTGCCCAAACCGGCCATTGCAGTGTACAGATACATGATATGGGAATAACGTTTGGTGCAAGGTAAAGTGGCCAAATTCTGTGCATTTTGGCCTACTCCTGCACCTATTTTCTATGTTTCTATGTTTCTATGCATCCCAGCGCATCTAGAAGATGTTTATTTTTCACACTGCTTAGTGGATCAGCAATGATAAATGTTTAAGAAGGAACTGCAGATGCTAGAAAATCGAAGGTACACAAAAATGCTGGAGAAACTCAGCGGGAGCAGCAGCATCTACGGAGCGAAGGAAATAGGCAACGTTTCGGGCCGAAACCCGAAAGGGTTTCAGCCCGAAACGTTGCCTATTTCCTAAAACGGTTCCTATTCGGCCCGAAACGTTGCCTATTTCCTAAAACGGTTCCTATTCGACCCGAAACGTTGCCTATTTCCTTCGCTCCATAGATGCTGCTGCACCCGCTGAGTTTCTCCAGCATTTTTGTGTACCTAAAGATAAATGTTCAATGGATCACTGCCTTCCTCCCGACCCCCAAGTAAACGCACGCAAGTCAAATACTTCACTGATTGCAATACAATTTGGCTCCTCTGTGGCATTTTTGAAACAGTTCGGCTTCCCCACAACATTCCCTCACTGGCAGCTCTATCAGCGGTGAACCTTTCCCCCTAAACTCAAAGCAAACGCCCCACTTTGGAGTGAACTTTGCTGAGGCGTTCTTTAGCTTAATTCCTCTATTTTTCTTCTTTTTTTTTTTATTATAGGGAAAGAATGCTTCGCTAAACACCTGCAAACCATTTTGTTAAAATCTGGGTCGAATAAAAATCCTTTCTCTTTTTATTTTGTTCCCTTTCAATTTTCAATATTTGCCAGGAACTCTTGAGATTGTTGCAGCACTAATGATGTTACTGACTGACTGGCGCCCATGTCTTCGTGAATGTTTACACATTGCATTTGTTAAAATTCCTCCGTGCATGTGTGTGTGTGTGCGCACTACTCTTGGGGCCAGCACGACTCTGACCCACTGTTCAGCTTTAGGCTTATTATCGCCACATGATATAAGTGTGGGTCACGGTGGTACAGAGGTAGAGTTGCCGCCTCACAGCGCCAGAGACCCCGGTTCGATCCTGACTATGGGCGCTGTGTGTAGGGAGTTTGTACATTCTCCCTTTGACCGCTCTTAAAAATAGCGGAGTCTTAGAAACATAGAACGAGGTGGGTGGGTGGAGGAAGGAACTGCAGATGCTGGTTGACACTGAAGGTAGACACAAAATGCTGGAGTAACTCATAGAAACATAGAAACATAGAAAATAGGTGCAGGAGTAGGCCATTTGGCCCTTCAAGCCTGCACCGCCATTCAATATGATCATGGCTGATCATCCAACTCAGTATCCTGTACCTGCCATCTCTCCATACCCCCTGATCCCTTTAGCCACAAGGGCCACATCTAACTCCCTCTTAAATATAGCAAATGAAATGTGGCCTCAACTACCTTCTGTGGCAGAGAGTTCCAGAGACTCACCACTCTTCGTGTGAAAAATGTTTTTCTCATCTCGGTCCTAAAGGATTTCCCCTTTATCCTTAAACTGTGACCCCTTGTCCTGGAGTCAGGGGATAAGGGGAGAAGGCAGGAACGGGGTACTGATTGGGGATGATCAGCCATGATCACATTGAATGGCGGTGCTGGCTCGAAGGTTCGAATGGCCTACTCCTGCACCTATTGTCTATTGACCTCGTGGGTTTTCCCCGGGAGCTCCGGTTCCCTCCCACACTCCAAAGACGTACAGGTTTGTAGGTTAATTGTAAGTTGTAGTGTATAGGATAGTGTCTGGATCGCTGGTCGGCGTGGAATCGTGAGCTGAAGGGACTTTTCCGTGCTCTATCTCCAAAGTCTAGAGTCCACAGTGAAAACAATAGACAATGGGTGCAGGAGTTGCATGCTATCCAATGATAATCCTGTATATAAATGCAATCATGTCAAACTCAAGAGCAATAGAGAGAGACCTGAACATAAACAGAGATGGGTTGGTCGGCAGGTTTGCAGATGACATCAATATCGCTGGGGTCGTGGACTGTGAGGAAGGCTGTCAAAGTGTAGATAAGAGATGATCCTGGCATCATGTTCGGCACAGACAATGTGGGCCGAAGGGCCTGTTCCTGTGCTGTACTGGTCTATGTGGCGAGGATGCTTAGTTTAGAGATACAGCACAGAAACAGGCCCTTCGGCCCACCAAGTCTGCTCCGACCAGCGATCCCCAAACACAAGCACTATGCTAAACACAGGGACAATTTACTGTTTTTTTTAACCGAAGCCAATTAACTTACAAACCCGCATGTAGATGGGACTAGGGGAGAATACGTGTTCGGCACGGACTTGTAGGGCCGAGATGGCCTGTTTTCCGTGTTGTTATATGGTTATATGGTTATTGGGACATGTTAGGAACACCAGAGCAAAGAAACACAGAAACATGGAAAATACAAGCAGGAGGAGGCCATTCGGCCATTCTAGCCCGCACAGCCATTCAATGTGATCATGACTGATCATCCAGAATCAGTACCCCGTTCCTGCCTTCTCCCCATATCCCTTGATTCCGTTAGCCCTGAGAGCCACATCCAACTCTCTCTTGAATACATCCAGTGAATTGGCCTCCACCGCCTTCTGTGGCAGAGAATTCCACAGAGAATGTGGCTCGGTCACAGGGAGAACATGCAAACTCATCACAGCCAGCACCCGAGGTCGGGATCGGGATTGGGTGGGCGGCGCGACCGACGTCTAAGCGGCCTCTGAAGTCTGTCTGTGTTTTTTTTTCTTTGTCCCGTTGAGGATATAGTTTGTAGTGGGCTTTTAAATGTGTATGTGTGGGGGGTGGGTGGGGGAAACTTTTAAATCTCTTCCCTGTACGGGGGACCTGACCTTTTCCCTGTCGGGTCTCCGTTGTCATTGGGGCCTAGCGCCGTGGAGCGGCCTCCAACCGGAACGACCCGGGGGCTCAAGTCACGGAGCCTGCGGAGCTGCGGACCTACCATCGTGGAGCTGGCCGGCTTCGGAGCGTGGAGAGTTCGGAGCGTGGAGAGCTGCGGTGGCGCGCGGCTGCGCCCCGATGGTGACACCGGAAGCTCGTGGGTCCCCGGTGGGAGACTGCTTTGCGGGGCACCGGCAACGGCGACTTCTCCCGCCTGAATTGCGGGGTTGAAAGTGACCAGGAGCGGGGCCTGGCATCGCCCGGCGCGGCTTTAAATGGCCGCGGACTTGCTAGCGCCCGCCAGGGGCTCCAACATCAAGACCAGGAGCAGGGCCTTACATCGCCCGGCGTGGCTTCAAATGGCCGCGGACTTGCTAGTGCCCGCCGGGGGCTTTGACTTTGACATCGGGAGAAGAATGGAGAGCTTGGGAGAGACAAGACTTTGCCTTCCATCACAGTGAGGCGGAGAATCACTGTGATGGATGTTTGTGTAAATTGTGTTGGTGTGTGTCTTGGTTCTTTTCTTGTATGGCTGCAGAAACCAAATTTCGTTTGAACCTCATGTGAGGTCCAAATGACAAATAAATGGTATTGTATTGTATTGAACCTGGGTCTCTGGTGCGGTGCGAGGCAGCGAGCAGCTTTACCCGCTGTGCCACTTGTCGTTGGGATCAGTGTTGCCATTTGATCCACGTCCGATGTATTAAAAGAAGGGGAACTCTGACCCAGTCACATTCCCAGAGTCGGGAAATTCCATCCAGCAAGGATCCAAGTTTTAATCCAAGACAAAGGGGTGAGATCAATTTTGGGCGCGTGGTCATGATAGGGAACGGCAATGAATGTCTGGATCTTTGGCACCATGTCTCGTAAGCACATACTTCAGCGTGCAATTATTTTCAAGAATGGTTACAATCAAGGAAAGCAGGCATGGAATTGTTTCAAATGACCATTGATTGGATAATGTATCAAAATGAATATCAAAAAGTCTGGCCGTCTGCTTCAGACTGCGTTTCAATCTGAAAGTTCTGCCGATTCTTCTAAATTGGTTATAATCAAACCCAGTGGAATTCCTGGCATGGCATCTAGTTTACAGCCTTTCTATCTAATCTCACACTCCTCACATTTAACACAGAGCCATAGAAACATAGAAAATAGGTGCAGGAGTAGGCCATTCGGCCCTTCGAGCCTGCACCGCCATTCAATATGATCATGGCTGATCATCCAACTCAGTATCCTGTACCTGCCTTCTCTCCATACCCCCTGATCCCTTTAGCCACAAGGGCCAAATCTAACTCCCTCTTAAATATAGCCAATGAACTGTGGCCTCAACTACCTTCTGTGGCAGAGAATTCCAGAGATTCACCACTCTGTGTAAAAAATATTTTTCTCATCTCAGTCCTAAAAGATTTCCCTCTTATCCTTAAACTGTGACCCCTTGTTCTGGACTTCCCCAACATCGGGAACAATCTTCCTGCATCTAGCCTGTCCAACCCCTTAAGAATTTTGTACGTTTCCATAAGATCCCCCCTCAATCTTCTGAATTCTAGCGAGTACAAGCCGAGTCTATCCAGTCTTTCTTCATATGAAAGTCCTGCCATCCCAGGAATCAGTCTGGTGAACCTTCTCTGTACTCCCTCTGTGGCAAGAATATGGCCACTTGTGGTATTGTACGGCATGGTATGGCAAGGTATGGCAACTCTACCGCTGTGCCCCATTTGGTAAAGGGAAACTGAGTGATTGTTTTAGGTTTAAGATCTTCATCAGGACTGGAAAATCTTCGATTAATGTAACAAATGAGAGAACAGTGCACAGATTTGCTTCCACTTTTCCATCAAAACGAAACAATGTGTAAATAAACAGGGAAAACCCAGAGAACAAGACAGTATAAGGGGGAACCAAGAAATTATGTTAGGAAACGCCTGAGTCTTGAGACTTTTATAAGCCTTCAGAGCATTGGAGGATGGATAGACAGGGAGATGGAATGTGTTCCACAACAAGCAAGGCTTAGGAAACAATGAGTTAGAATTGAGCAATGTGGCCCATCTGTTATTGGGAGGGTTAAAGAAGCAGCCAAGCACCTTATAAAAACTCTGCCGTGGGCATTGCAAATAGCCACATAGTGTAAATGCTGGGACATCCTCTTTTCACATGTGGCCCTGTGTCGTGGTGAAATCTTAAAGGTCTCGACCCGAAACGTCACCTATTCCTTCGCTCCATAGATGCTGCCTCACCCGCTGAGTTTCTCCAGCATTTTTGTCTACCAAGCACTATGTGAATACATGTTCTCACAAGCTGCAGATGTAGTTGTACCTTCTTTGTGTTTTACCACATTGTCTTTACAATTATGGGCAAAATGGCAAACAAAGGCTTCACTCTGTCACCATCTAAGCTGCGTCAGGTGAAGATCAGCCAGAACGTGTGGAGTAATCTAATTATTGCTTATCCATTTCCCTCGCTGCATGGGAGTTCACCACACACACACACACATCCACCTGCCATCTTGACGTTTATATATATGCAAGGAACATCTCAGAGACTAAAACCCTGTTGATCAATACGGCAAGGAGGATTATCCCTTATAGCAGATGCATGGTCGTTTGAACTCTTCCCAATAGCAGGCTGCAACTCGTTGCGATTGGCATGCACTTGTGTCCTATCTGGCACTATTCCCTCACCAACAATCCCAGCATTTTTGCAGCTGCCTTGCAGCTTGGAGTTCAGTTTAGAGATACGGCACGGAAACAAGGGGTCACAGTTTAAGGATAAGGGGGAAGTCTTTTAGGACCGAGATGAGAAAAACATTTTTCACACAGAGAGTGGTGAATCTGTGGAATTCTCTGCCACAGAAAGTAGTTGAGGCCAGTTCATTGGCGTACAGTTTTGGTCTCCTAATCTGAGGAAAGACATTCTTGCCATAGAGGGAGTACAGAGAAGGTTCACCAGACTGATTCCTGGGATGGCAGGACTTTCTATGAAGAAAGACTGGATAGACTCGGCTTGTACTCGCTAGAATTTAGAAGATTGAGGGGGGGGGGGTCTTATAGAAACTTACAAAATTCTTAAGGGGTTGGACAGGCTAGATGCAGGAAGATTGGTCCCGATGTTGGGGAAGTCCAGAACAAGGAGTCACAGTTTAAGGATAAGGGGGAAGTCATTTAGGACCGAGATTCCTAATCTGAGGAAAGACATTCTTGCCATAGAGGGAGTACAGAGAAGGTTCACCAGACTGATTCCTGGGATGGCAGGACTTTCTATGAAGAAAGACTGGATAGACTCGGCTTGTACTCGCTAGAATTTAGAAGATTGAGGGGTGGGGGTCTTATAGAAACTTACAAAATTCTTAAGGGGTTGGACAGGTTAGATGCAGGAAGATTGTTCCCGAGGTTGGGGAAGTCCAGAACAAGGGGTCACAGTTTAAGGATTAGGGGGAAGTCTTTTAGGACCGAGATGAGAAAAACATTTTTCACTCAAAGGGTGGTGAATCTGTGGAATTCTCTCCCACAGAAGGTAGTTGAGGCCAGTTCATGGGCTATATTTAAAAGGGAGTTAGATGTGGCCCTTGTGGCTAATGGGATCAGGGGGTATGGAGAGAAGGCAGGTACAGGATACTGAGTTGGATGATCAGCCATGATCATATTGAATGGTGGTGCAGGCTCGAAGGGCCGAATGGCCTACTCCTGCACCTATTTTCTATGTTTCTATGAAACAGGCCCTTCGGCCCACCGAACCCATGCTGATCAGCGATCCCCGAACATTAGCACCACCCCGATGCGCACTTTTACACCCAACCAATCAACCTACAAACCTGCACGTCTTTGGGGTGTGGGAGGAAACCGAAGATCTCGGAGAAAACACACGCAGGTCACGGGGAGAACGTGCAAACTCCATACAGGCAAACACCCGTAGTCGGGATCGAGCCCGGGTCTCTGGCGCTGCAAGGCAGTAACTCTACCTCCGTGCTATCATGGTCGAGTTGGGCTGAAGGGCCTGTTTCTGTGCTGTATGTTCCTATGACTCTCTTAACCAGTGGCATGGGCAAGGTGGGCCGAAGGGCCTTTTCCCACGCTGTAGATTTCTCTGACCCTCCTTGATTTGAACCTGCCCCATCGAGATACATCCACATTTAAAGGGTGGCTCAGCAGTGGAGTTGCTGCCTTATGCCCCTGTCCCACTTAGGAAACCTGAACAGAAACCTCTGGAGACTTTGAGCCCCACCCAAGGTTTCCGTGCGGTTCCCGGAGGTTGCAGGTGGTTGCCGGAGGTTGCAGGTAGTGGAAGCAGGTAGGGAGACTGACAAAAACCTCCGGGAACCGCACGGAAACCTTGGGTGGGGCACAAAGTCTCCAGAGGTTTCCGTTCAGGTTTCCTAAGTGGGACAGGGGCATTACAGCACTTGCAGCGCCGGAGACCCGGGTTCGATCCCGACCAGGGGTGCTGTCTGTACGTTCTCCCCGTGACCTGCGTGGGTTTTCCCCGAGATCTTCGGTTTCCTCCCACACTTCAAAGATCTGCAGGTTTGTAGGTCAATTGGCTTGGTGTAAGTGCAAATTGTCCCATGTGTGAGTAGGATTGCATGGGGATCGCTGATCCGGTACAGACTCGATGGGCCGAAGGGCCTGTTTCTCCAAAATAAAAAACGTGCACAGATCTTAAATCATTTGCCTGCAAGTCCACAATAAATTAGCATAAGTGGTTGCCAAATATGTAGACAGTTTCAAGAGCTCATTCAGCTAAATATGATGCAAGGATGAAGCTTTACTAAATATTTTGTTCCCCGTCTAAACTATCGTCCTTCTTTAACTCCCAGGACATTGCCACATGTTACTTCTACACCGCATTGAAACAGGCCCTTCGGCCCACTGAGATCATGCTGACCATCGATCACCCATTCACACACGGTCACGGTGGCGCAGTGGGTAGAGTTGCTGCCTCACAGAGACGCGGGTTCGATCCCGACTACCGGTGCTGTCTGTACGGAGTTTGCATGTTCTCCCCGTGACCTGCGTGGGTTTTCTCCGAGATCTCCGGTTTCCTCCCACACTCCAAATGCGTGCAGGTTTGTAGGTTAATTGGCTTGGTAAATGTACAAGTTGTCCCTAGTGGGTGTAGGATGGTGTTAATGTGCGGGGATCGCTGGTCGGCGCGGAACCAGTGGGCCGAAGGGCCTGTTTCCGCGCTGTATCTCTAAACTAGTTCTATGTTATCCCACTTTCGTATCCACTCCCTACACACTTGGGGCAATTTACAGTGGCTAATTAACCTGCAAACCCGTAGAAACAAGGGTCTGAAGAAGAGTTTTGCCCCCGAAACGCTGTCTATTTCCTTCGCTCCATAGATGCTGCCTCACCCGCTGAGTTTCTCCAGCATTTTTGTCTACCAATGGACTGCAGATGCTGGTTTACGAAAAAAGATACAAAGTGATGGAGTAACTCAGCGGGTCAGGCAGCATCTCTGGAGAACACGGATAGGTGATGTTTCGGGACTTCTGAAGAAGGGTCCCGATCCGAAACGACACCTGTCCGTGTTCTCCAAAGATGCTGCCTGACCCGCTGAGTTACTCCATCACTTTGTATCCTTCTGTTAAACTCCAAACACACACGTCTTTGGGATGTGGGCAGGAAACCTGGGCACCCGGAGGAAACCCACGCGTTCAACGGGAGAACGTGCAAACTCCATGCAGATAGTAGCCGAGGTCAAGATCGGAGCCAGGTTTTTTTTTGTTGAAAATAGGTGCGGGAGGAGGAGGCCATTCGGCCCTTCGAGCCAGCATCATGGCTGATCGTCCCCTATCAATAACCCATGCCTGCCTTCTCCCCATATCCCCTGACTCCACTATTTTTAAGAGCCCTATCTAGCCCTCTCTTGAAAGCATCCAGAGAACCTGCCTCCACTGCCCTCTGAGGCAGAGAATTCCACCGACTCACCACTCTCTGTGAGAAAAAGTGTTTCCTCACCTCAGTCTTAAATGGACTCCCCTTTATTCTAAGACTGTGTGGCCCCTGGTTCTGGACTCGCCCAACATTGGGAACATTTTTCCTGCATCTAGCTTGTCCAGTCATCTTATAATTTTATATGTTTCTATAAGATGCCCCCTCATCCTTCTAAACTCCAGTGAATACAAGCCTAGTCTTTTCAATCTTTCCTCATATGACAGTCCCACCAACCCAGGGATCAATCTCATGAACCTACTGCCTCAATCACAAGGATGTCCTTCCTCAAATTAGGAGACCAAAACTGTACACTGTAGAGGGTCTCTGGCGCTGTGAAGCTGTGGCTCTACCAGTTGCGGCACTCTAAATCCCGAAGGCTTTGGTGGTTAAGGGTGACCTTTTAATGTTAAATGATGAGCTAAGCTTGCAGGACCTTCTGTTGGAGTCCCATCCAGTTGGGTGGGAGGGGAGGAGTGGTCTAGCTACATCCACCCGTTCACTGTTTGGGTTGGAAGCTTGACGGCATAACTGCACGAAAGGCCATGGGCCGGGCAGACAGAAATACTCAGACACCTTGTTTAGCTTTTCTGTTTACTTGTCGTACTCCATCAAAACAACAGCTACTTCTAACTCTGGTCTAGTCCGCTTGGTTATAAATCACAGGCCTAGATTCAGCTGCAAAGAATGCGAGCAGAATTCTCCGTCCAGTTTTACTGGTGGTGCTGCAGAAGAAGTTCCTTAACGCTTTGAGACTTACGGTCAGTTTAGTTTATTTTGGAATCACAGAAAATAGGAGGAGGCCATTCGGCCCTTCGAGCCTGCACCGCCATTCATTGTGATCATGGCTGATCATCCACAATCAGTAACCTGTGCCTGCCTTCTCCCCATATCCCTTGATTTGGCTGGCCCTAAGAGCACTTGGTAACTCTCTTCTAAATTTTAAATCTAAAAATACCAATCAAGCCTATACTAGCTCACCAGATCCCACTAGGTCTCGCTACACTGGGGGGGGGGGGGGACGGGACCGAAGAACTCGGAGAAAACCCACACAGGTCACGGGGAGAACGTACAAAGTCCCTACAGACAGCACCCATAGTCAGGATCGAACCCGGGTGTCTGGCGTTGTGGGGCAGCTAAAAGCTAGTCTACTGCTGCACCACCATGCCGCCCCTAAGTACTTTGTGGTTATTTGAATGGGGGGGGGGTGCAGTTTTAGGAGCACTCTCTCCACCGTTGAGGTACGAATGGATAGTTGCCCACTGGCACCTCACAGTTCCGAGGCAAATACCGACTAAAAATACCGAGAAAAAGCTCGTCCTTTGAAGGTCTAGTGGTTTCTTAATTGGCAGTCAAAACATTCACACTCAAGGCATCAAGAGAGCGTTCCCAGCCTATTCTTAACATCAGGCGACGGTTGGGAAAGATTATTCCGCAGTTGCAACTGTTACAGAGCCATCCAGACACAAGCGGGCCAAAGACAGACACAAAGGGCCGTAATAACTCATCGGGCCAGGCAGCATCTCTGGAGAACATGGATGGCTGGGTCGTTTTGGGTCGGGACCTTTCTTCAGACTTCAAATACAGACATAGGCCCTTCAGTCCCATTCCTCCATGCCAAACAAGATGCCCCATCTATGCTAGCCCCATTTGGCCCATATTTCTCTAAATGTTGGGCCGACACAGTTGGACTTTTTGTGTCTACCTTCATGTGCAGGGAGGAACTGCAGATGCTGGTTTATAAAACATCACCTATCCATGTTCTCCAGTGATGCTGCCTGACCCGCTGAGGTCCTCCAGCACTTTCTCTTTTTTTTCTGTGTAAACCAGCATTTGCTGTTACTTATGTAATATTCGGTCCTAGTCCTGATGAGTGCAGATGCAGCATAATTCAGGAAACTTCATACTTCACTAATAGTCCATTCACCACACGTGAGTGTACAGTTTTGGTCTCCAAATCTGAGGAAAGACATTCTTGCCATAGAGGGAGTACAGAGAAGGTTCACCAGACTGATTCCTGGGATGTCAGGACTTTCATATGAAGAAAGACTGGATAGACTCGGCTTGTACTCGCTAGAATTTAGAAGATTGAGGGGGGGATCTTATAGAAACTTACAAAATTCTTAAGGGGTTGGACAGGCGATGCAGGAAGATTGTTCCCGATGTTGGGGAAGTCCAGAACAAGGGGTCACAGTTTAAGGATAAGGGGGAAGTCTTTTAGGACCGAGATGAGAAAAACATTTTTCACACAGAGAGTGGTGAATCTCTGGAATTCTCTGCCACAGAAGGTAGTTGAGGCCAGTTCATTGGCTATATTTAGGAGGGAGTTAGATGTGGCCCTTGTGGCTAAAGGTATCAGGGGGTATGGAGAGAAGGCAGGTACAGGATACTGAGTTGGATGATCAGCCATGATCATATTGAATGGCGGTGCAGGCTCGAAGGGCCGAATGGCCTACTCCTGCACCTATTTTCTATGTTTCTATGTTTCTATGAGATGTTCACTGCCCCTCCAATGTCAGTGATTGCATGAATAACCTTTTCGAAGAAGATCAACACAAAATGCTGGAGTAACTCAGCGGGACAGGCAACATCTCTGGAGAGAAGGAATGGGTGCCGTTTGGGGTCGTGACCCTTCAGACCTTTTTGGCTGGGTGGGAAGAAGTGTAGTCTAAATAGCTGCGGATAAAGCTGGATAGCTGTGTGTAAGAAAGAACTGCAGATGCTGGTTTAAACGTACACACAAAATGTTGGAGTAACTCAGCAGGTGAGGCAGAATCTCTGGAGAGAAGGAATGGCTGACGTTTCGGTTCGAGACTGCAGAAGGGTCTCGACCCGAAACGTCGCCCATTCATTCGCTCCACAGATGCTGCCTGTCCCGCTGAGTTACTCCAGCATTTTGTGTCTAAGCTTGATAGCTACGTTAATAATCGATATCCGTAGGTTTATGATCGATGCCAGTCGATAGTCTACCTCCTGTGATGGAGACGGTGAGATCAAGAAACGGTAGGGAGATGTCGGAGATGGTCCCAGTGAATTTGAGTGAAGGAAGGATATGAATAGTGAAGTTGATGAAGTGAGTGAGTTCTGCATGGGTGAAGGAAATATCCTCGATGCTTTTGCCAATATATCTTGGCAGGGTCGGAAGAGTGTAGTCTAGATAGCTGTGGGAGTCTTATTTTGGCAGGGTGGGAAGAAGTATCGTTTTTCAAAATTGGCCATACACTGGCTCAATAATAGAGTTGCTGCCTTACTGTGCCAGAGATGAAACCCTTGAATTTCTGTTTTGTTTTGGTCTCTAACTTCTTGTAGGATTTCCTATCTCTTCCGATCTATTAATTCCTCAAAAAAAAAGTTTCCCATTCACAGGATTAAGTGCAAATTCAGGATTTTTAACATTGAAGTCTCATGTTTTTAGCTCCTGGCCTCGTTTGTTGGCACTGCTGAATGATAGACGAGACAATGAAAACAATTCCAGACACGCCATATCTCCGGTGACTCAAAAACCGATGCATAGTTTAGTTTAGTTTAGAGATACAACGCGCAAACAGGCCCTTCGGCCCATCAAGTCCTCACCGACCAGCGATCCCCACACATTTAATGCCCCTGTCCCACTTAGGAAACCTGAAAGGAAACCTCTGGAGACTTTGCGCCCCACCCAAGGTTTCCGTGCGGTTCCCGGAGGTTTTTGTCAGTCTCCCTTCCTGCTTCCACTACCTGCAACCTCCGGCAACCGCCTGCAACCTCCGGGAACCGTACGGAAACCTTGGGCGGGGCGCAAAGTCTCCAGAGGTTTCCGTTCAGGTTTCCTAAGTGGGACAGGGGCATAAAACAATACACCACACACACTACGGACAATGTACACTTAGACCAAGCCAATTAACCTACAAACCTGTAGGTCTTTGTAGTGTGGGTGGAAACTGAAGATCTTGGAGAAAACTCATGCTGTCACGGGGAGAACGTGCAAACTCTGCCCAGACAGCACCTGTAGTCAGGATCGAACCTGGGTCACCAGCGCTGCAAGAGCAGAGCTACAAGGCAGTACCTCTAAGCCACCCTGCCACCATGGTTGCCGGTTCAGACAACTTTTGTTCTCAATAGACAATAGACAGTAGGTGCAGGAGTAGAGGCCACTCAGCCCTTCGAGCCAGCACCGCCATTCAATGTCATCATGGCTGATCATCCCCAATCAGTGCCCCGTTCCTGCCTTCTCCCCATATCCCCTGACTCCACTGTTTTTAAGAGCCCTATCTAGCTCTCCCTTGAAAGCATCCAGAAAACCGGCCTCCACCGTCCTCTGAGGCAGAGAATTCCACAGACTCACAACTCTCTGTGACAAAAAGTGTTTCCTCGTCTCCGTTCTAAATGGCTTACCCCTTATTCTTAAACTGTGTGGCCCCTGGTTCTGGACTCCCCCAACATCGGGGACATGTTTCCTGCCTCTAGCGTGTCCAAACCCTTAACAATCTTATGTGTTTCAATAAGATACATAGAAACATAGAAACATAGAAATTAGGTGCAGGAGTAGGCCATTCGGCCCTTCGAGCCTGCACCGCCATTCAATATGATCATGGCTGATCATCCAACTCAGTATCCTGTACCTGCCTTCTCTCCATACCCTCTGATCACCTTAGCCACAAGGGCCACATCTAACTCCCTCTTAAATATAGCCAATGAACTGGCCTCGACTACCCTCTGTGGCAGGGAGTTCCAGAGATTCACCACTCTCTGTGTGAAAAAAGTTCTTCTCATCTCGGTTTTAAAGGATTTCCCCCTTATCCTTAAGCTGTGACCCCTTGTCCTGGACTTCCCCAACATCGGGAGCAATCTTCCTGCATCTAGCCTGTCCAACCCCTTAAGAATTTTGTAAGTTTCTATAAGATCCCCTCTCAATCTCCTACATTCTAGAGAGTATAAACCAAGTCTATCCAGTCTTTCTTCATAAGACAGTCCTGACATCCCAGGAATCAGTCTGGTGAACCTTCTCTGCACTCCCTCTATGGCAATAATGTCCTTCCTCAGATTTGGAGACCAAAACTGTACGCAATACTCCAGGTGTGGTCTCACCAAGACCCTGTACAACTGCAATAGAACCTCCCTGCTCCTATACTCAAATCCTTTTGCTATGAAAGCTAACATACCATTCGCTTTCTTCACTGCCTGCTGCACCTGCATGCCTACTTTCAATGACTGGTGTACCATGACACCCAGGTCTCGCTGCATCTCCCCTTTTCCTAATCGGCCGTTGCGGTCCGGATCCGCCCCCGCGGGGCAAGACCCTTCTCTCCAGAGATGCCTCGACTTCTCTCCAGAGATGCTGCCGGTCCCGCTGAGTTACTCCTGCCTACCCTCTCATCCTTCTAAACTCCAGAGTGTACAAGCCCAGCTGCTCCATTCTCTCAGCATATAACAGTCCCGCCATCCCGAGAATTAACCTTGTAAACCTACGCTGCACTCCCTCAATAGCAAGAATGTCCTTCCTCAAATTAGGGGACCAAAACTGCACACAATACTCCAGTTGTGGTCTCACTAGGCCCCTGTACAACTGCAGAAGGACCTCTTTGCCCCAACTCCTCTTGTTATAAAGGCCAACAAGAGGAATCGAGTATAGGAGCAAAGAGGTCCTTCTGCAGTGTGTATCCTCGGTTTAAACCAGCATCTGCAGTTCCTTCCTACACATTTGGTTTCATCTCGGGTCTGTAGTAAGCTTCAGTGGGCCCTAGGTGGCAGTCCTATCCATATGTAAGGGTCGGGGAGAATGTACAAACTCCGTACAGACAGCCCCCTTAGTTGGGATCGAACCTGGGTCTCCGGCGCTGCAAGCACTGGAAGGCAGCAACTCTACCGCTACACCACCGTCCCGCTGAGTAGTTACTCCAACATTTTGTGTCTATCTTCTCTTGCAAGTCTCAATATCTTCCATCAGTGCATACTGAACATTTAGATGGGTCAGTGGTGGCAGGGGATAACAGCTTCGGGTTCCTGGGTGTGTGTGTCTCTAAAGACCACAGTGGCGCAGCGGGTAGAGCTGCTGCCTTACAGCGCCAGAGACCCGGGTTCGATCCTGACTACGGGTGCTGTCTGTACAGAGTACGCACATTCTCCCCGTGACCTGCGTGAAATTTCTCCGAGATCTTCGGTTTCCTCCAAAGACGTACGGCCCTGTCCCACTTACGTGTCCTTGGCATGCAAATTACACGACCTTGTCGTCGCGTTGAAACGCACGGCCATCGTGTGGCCGCGCTGGGCCGGTCCCACTGAGACGCGCGGAGGGGTATGTAGTTGTGCGCGATATCGCGCGGCGCTCGAAATTTTGTAGCGAACGAAACCTCCGCGCGCCAACGGCCTGTCGCGGAACAGACGGCCAAAGTGGGACAGGCCCAAGACCCTGGGTCAACGCAACGTCTCACCTCCAACGGCAGCAGAAGCAGGCAAACGATCGTCGAACTCGGCCTGGGGCTCACGGCCGTTGCAGTCCGGATCCGCCCCCGCTTCTACTCCCAGAGCGGGGCCAAGACGACTGGAGATGGACACAAAATGCAGGAGTAACGCATCTCTGGCGAGAAGCAATGGGTGACGTTTCGGGGCAAGACCCTTCTTTCCAGAGATGCCTCGACTTCTCTCCAGAGATGCTGCCAGTCCCGCTGAGTTCCTCCTGCATTTTGTGTCCATCTTCAAATGACGGCACGCGCTCCAGACGGCTGTGCGGACGCAAGAAACCATGTGCGACCTTCGCGGGACCGTCGCGCCTCAACGCGACCACGAGGTCGCGTAATTAGCGTGCGAAGGACACGCAAGTGGGACAGGGGCTGTACAGGGTTTGCAGGTTAATTGGCTGTGTGTAAATGTAAAAAGTGTCCCCAGTGTGTGTACGGTCATGTTCCATGTGCTGGGACCGTTGGTCGGTGCGGAGAAGGGCCTGTTTCCATGCTGTACGTCTGAACTAAACCCTTGCATTTGGGTCAGTTACACAAATACTTGCGGCAGGCAGGCAGAACGACTTTCTCCAACATCTGGATAACATTTCAACAACGTGACAAGTTCAGGTTTTGGATAATTGTGATATTCTAGCCAATTAGTTCTGCATTTGACTGCGTCGTAACGAACAGGAGAGGCATGGACACCGACATCACCCTAAACGCACCCAACAACAGGCTCTGATTCAGCTATTACCAAACCACCCAGAAGGTTCGGCTGATGGGATGGGAAAATGTCAAAGACAGATCTTTAGAGACAAAAAACCTCAACATTGATCGGATTACATCCATGAACAATGCACCACTTTATTAACCTCTTGTTTGAGCTGATCTCAGTAACTGCTGAATAACTAGTTTGGATAATTAATGGTACATGAAAAGGTGACTAAATGATTTTCAGAACTGCTCATTTGTGGGGCTTAAGTATGACTGCAAGATGTACACCGAACTGTGTGTACAAATGGAATTCACTGTGGATAGGTACATGTGACAATAAAATATCATTGAACCATTAATATCTCAAGAGGTAACATAGAAAATAGGTGCAGGAGTAGAGGCCATTCGGCCCTTCGAGCCTGCACTGCCATTCAATATGATCATGGCTGATCATCCAACTCAGTATCCTGTACCAACCTTCTGTCCATACCGTGTTCAAGAAGGAACTGCAGATGCTGGAAGATCAAAGGTACAAAACTTACAAAATTCTTAAGGGGTTGGACAGGCTAGATGCAGGAAGATTGCTCCCGATGTTGGGGAAGTCCAGGACAAGGGGTCACAGCTTAAGGATAAGGGGGAAATCCTTTAAAACCGAGATGAGAAGAACTTTTTTCACACAGAGAGTGGTGAATCTCTGGAACTCCCTGCCACAGAGGGTAGTCGAGGCCAGTTCATTGGCTATATTTAAGAGGGAGTTAGATGTGGCCCTTGTGGCTAAGGGGATCAGAGGGTATGGAGAGAAGGCAGGTACGGGATACTGAGTTGGATGATCAGCCATGATCATATTGAATGGCGGTGCAGGCTCAAAGGGCCGAATGGCCTACTCCTGCACCTAATTTCTATGTTTCTATGTTTCTATGTTTACACAAAAATGCTGGAGAAACTCAGCGGGTGCAGCAGCATCTATGGAGCGAAGGAAATAGGTGACGTTTCGGGCCGAAACCCTTCTCCATACCCCCTGATCCCTTTAGCCACAAGGGCCAAAAAGTAACAGACTGGTTCCGCCAAGATGCAGCACAGAACGCCACAGGGGACCCTTCTTCCCTGTGGCTACCAAACATCAACTCCCTCCCCTTCTGTCATGGGGTAGACTGACTCCCCTCCGCTCTCCCCTGATGTGCTACAATGCTGAGAACTATACTGTATTCTGTACGGTGGTGAATCTGTGCAATTCATTGCCACAGACGGCTGTGGAGGCCAAGTCAATGGATATTTTTAAGGCAGAGATAGATAATAATAATAATAATAATGGATGGGATTTATATAGCGCCTTTCTAATACTCAAGGCGCTTTACATCGCATTATTCATTCACTCCTCAGTCACACTCGGTGGTGGTAAGCTACTTCTGTAGCCACAGCTGCCCTGGGGCAGACTGACGGAAGCGTGGCTGCCAATCTGCGCCTACGGCCCCTCCGACCACCACCAATCACTCACACACATTCACACACACATTCACACATTCTAGTCACTAACACAATACTTCTCATGCTATGGTTATATCGTGGACAAACTTTAGTTACAAACCCCCAAACAACAGGAACTTAGTCAAAGGGTGCTGGAATAACTCAGCGGGACAGGCAGCATCTCTGGACAGAAGGACTGGGTGACATTTCGGGGCGAGACGGAGGAGGGTCTCGACCAATAGATTCTCGATTAGTACGGGTGTGGGGGGTTATGGGGAGAAGGCAGGAGAATACATAGGGTTAGGAGGGAGGCAATCAGACAACAATGTGATATTGTCCGGATCATTTGTTTTAAATGATGAAGATTAGGAATCAAATGTCCAAGATACTGGCCAGAGTTGCCCTCCCCTCCTTTACAATAGAGCTACAGGGATTTCTTTCACATCAAGCTGGAGTGCAGACATTCCATTCAATGCTGGCAAGGGTGCAGAGATATTGAATATTGATTTCTCTAACCAAGTAACTCTCACATCCCCTCTCTCTTCCCTTGCCCACCCCATCCTACTAGTTTCACTGTTGTCTGTTGAGTTTCACGGTCTGTATAACACATTGTCACCTAGCCCACAGCCAACAATGGACCATTGTGGGCTCCACTTTTCCTTGATCGTCCTGCATATCCTTCATTCATTTGTTCCATATATCTCTCTCTCTCTCTCTATATATATCGCAGTCTAGGCCTCTCGTTTCCCCGTTCCCTAACTCTCAGTCTGAAGAAGGGCCTCGACCCGAAATGTCACCTATTCCTTCTCTCCAGAGATGCTGCCTGATCCGCTGAGTTACTCCGACATTTTGTGTCTACCTTCGGTTTAAACTAGCAAGGGGGTCACGGTGGAGCAGCGGTAGAGTTGCTGCCTCACAGCGCCGGAGACCCGGTTTTGATTCTGACCACGGGTGCTTATCTGTGCGTTCTCCCCGTGACCTGCGTGGGTTTTCTCCGGGTGCTCCGGCTTCCTCCCACGCTCCACAGACATACAGGTTTGTAGGTTAATTGGCTTGGTGTAAATTGAAAATCGTGCCTAGTGTGTTAATATGTGGGTCGTGTTAATATGCGGGGATCGCTGGTCGGCTCGGACTCCTCCTGCACCTATTTTCTATGTATCTATTAGTGGAATCAAGGGATATGGGGAGAAGGCAGGCACGGGTTATTGATTGGGGACGATCAGCCATGATCACAATGAGTGGCGGTGCTGGCTCGAAGGACCTAATGGCCTCATCCTGTACCTATATTCTATGTTTCTATGACTCTGTGGGCCGAAGGGCCTGTTTCCGCGCTGTAACTCTAAATTAAACTAAATAGCATCTGCAGTTCCTCCCTGCACTAATCGAGAATCACTCATTTTGTCTGGTCTCGGCTTGGAGGCCAGTTACAATAATTGTTGTCAAGTCCACACAGACCAGCGACTGTGATGTTACTCTCTGTTCCAAACGAGAAGGGAAGTTTCTCAGTTGGGCATCCTCACCTCTCTGAGAGGGTGTAATTAGACCTCATTCCTGCAACAGTTAAGAACAGACCACTCCATTAATTCGACTTCCAGAGCTGCCTTGATGGGCAGTGGAAACATTTGAGTCGAATCAAATGGAATATCAGCTACAGGGCACAATGCTGGGATGTGTGTGTGTGTTCTGCAGCCAACAGTTGGTGGAGCAAGGGGGATAATTACAACACCGACTGATCCATTGACATCTGGGTGGCAGATGCCTAGTGAAACCATATCTCAGGCCCTTCCTCCGAGCTAGCCAGGAACCTGCATCTACCGCATCTAGAGGTCGGCACGGTGGCGCAGCGGTAGAGTTGCTGCCTTACAGCGCCGGAGACACGGGTTCGATCCCAACTACGGGCGCTGTCTGTACAGAGTTTGTACGTTCTCCCCGTGACCTGCGTGGGTTTTCTCCGAGATCTTCAGTTTCCTCCCGCACTCCAAAGACGTACAGGTTTGTAGGTTAATTGGCTTGGTGCAATTGTAAAATTGTCCCTAGTGCGTGTAGACTAGTGTTAATGTGCGGGAATCGCTGGTCAGTTAGCACGCAACAGTAGCTTTTCACTGTACCTCGCTACACCTGACAATAAACCAAACTAAACGAATAAACTAAACTGTGCAGGAAGGAACAGTTTAAACCGAAGATAGACACACAAAGCTGGGGTAACGCAGCGGGTCAGGCAGCATCTCTGGAGAGAAGGAATAGGTGACGTTTCGGGTCGAGACCCTTCTTCAGACTGAGAGTCATGGGGTCTACACTCACTTAAGATAATCGCCATGACGGGGGGAGGGGGAGGGGGGGGAGAACAAAGGTGAACCTACTGGGGCGAGGGGGGGGGAGGGGGGGCAAAGGAGGAACTGGTGCGGGATACTTTGTTACCGGAATGGTACCATTCGGCGCTGCCGTTTCGGCGCCTCTGTTTCGGGGTGTTAGAGTTAGGGTTAGGGTTAGGGTGCCACAGTGGTGGGCCAGTGGAAACCTATTTCCAAACTTGTTAACATAAAGCTGATCTCACTTGCAATATCCTTGGCATAGGAACTTCTTGCAGAGGGTGATGAATCTCTGGAATTCACTATCCCGGAGTATTATGAAGCATGGAACACTTTTATTTATCTGGAGGTATTTACAGAGGTTAGGGTTAGGGTTCTGATGAGTACAGATATTATAACTGGAGGCGCCGAAACGTACCCGACCCCTTTGTTACATAGTCAGCCCCCTTTATGTAGCAACTATTTGCATACCTTGGGTGTTTGCATGCAAAGAATCTCACTGTGACATGTAACAATAAAGTATCCATTCATTCATTCATTCATTCATTCATTCATTCATTCATTCATTCATTCATTCACATATTCAGCAGAGACATTGTGGGCCGAAGGGCCTGTTCTGGTGCTGTACAGTTTTGTGTTTTATTCAAACATTAGTTCCAGGGTTAGTAATGCGGGCTTCTCCCCCTGGCATCTTGTCAATGGTACACAGAGCTGTAGACGTACTTTGCTGAGCTAGATGCCGAGTGATCCTGAGTAATTCCTGATGCCCACAAACTCACCACTCCGATTATATCCCATTGACAGACAGACGTACCACCCAAGAGCAGATATGTCGCCGGCACTGCAGACTATGGTTTTCCAGCTCGTATTACCGTTATTAAATTATTGCATTTTTGATCATTATATATTATCTGTGTTTTATTGTGTATATATACTTGTAGACTAACATAGAACATAACACGGTACATTTTTCACTTGGTAGACAAAAATGCTGGGGAAATTCAGCGGGTGCAGCAGCATCTATGGAGCGAAGGAAGAAGGGTTTCGTCCCGAAACGTTGCCTATTTCCTTCGCTCCACAGATGCTGCTGCACCCGCTGAGTTTCTCCAGCACTTTTGTCTACCTTCGATTTTCCAGCATCTGCAGTTCT
Source organism: Amblyraja radiata (assembly GCF_010909765.2). Classification (NCBI taxonomy): domain Eukaryota; kingdom Metazoa; phylum Chordata; class Chondrichthyes; order Rajiformes; family Rajidae; genus Amblyraja; species Amblyraja radiata. The sequence goes on from NC_045996.1 coordinate 13,778,643, forward strand.
TTCTTAAACATTTTTCACTTGGGCTGCTTACAACCCAGAAGTATGAATCTTGCTTTCTCTAACTTTAAGTAACTTGTTCATTCCCCTCCCTCTCCCTATCCCGCCCCCACACAAGTCATTCCAGCTTCAAAGTCGTCTTGTTGAGTCTCATTGTCTTTAACTCATTTTCACCTAGTCCCTAGCTAGCAATGGCCTGTTTCCTTTATCATCAGTACTTTTATTTATTTATTTCATTCATCTGTTCTACATCTCTCTATATCACCATCTATAGCTCTCGTTTCCCTTTCCCCTGTCTCTCAGTCTGAAGAAGGGTCTCGACCCGAAACGTCATCTATTCCTTTTCCCCAGAGATGCTGCCTGTCCCGCTGAGTTACTCCAGCTTTTTGTGTCTATCTTCGGTTTAAACCAGCATCTGCAGTTCCTTCCTACACAGACAAAGGACATAATTTGTCTCCTTTGATGCAGTGGTAGAGTTGCTGCCTTACAGCGCCGGGGACCTGGGTTCAATCCCGACTACGGGTGCTGTCTGTGTGGAGTTTGTACGTTCTCCCCGTGACCTGCGTGGGTTTTCTCCGAGATCTTCGGTTTCCTCCCACACTCCAAAGATGTACAGGTTTGTAGGTTAATTGGCTTGGTGTAAATGTAAAAAGTGTCCCTAGTGTGTGTAGGCTAGTGTTAGTGTGCGGGGGTTGCTGTTCGATGCGGGCTTGGTGGGCCGAAGGGCCTTGCTTCCGCGCTGGGTCTCTAAACTAAACTAAATTAATCTAAAAATAAGCAGAAAGAGTCAACCGTTGAACGAGAAGGGATCCCCCCCCCCCCCCCACAAGCCTCTACCTCCAAAAGAAAAGATGTCAGAAGTTATGGGGAGAAGGCAGGAGAATGGGGTTAAGAGGGAACTATAGATCAGCCACGATTGAATGGCAGAGTAGACTTGATGGGCCTAATCCTGCTTCTAAAACCTATGAACTTATGAAATGGAACTAATTTTACTCCATTCCTTCCACAGATGCCGCCTGGCCCGCCGAGTTACTCCAGTACTTTGTGCCTTTCTTTGTAAACCAGGATCTGCAGTTCCACGTGTCAACAATGAACTAATTTGCCCACTTAATTATACACACTCTTATTGCAACCAGACGTGACTCATGGGGAATCCTGTGGCATGTTGATTTACGAGGTGGTTAACATGCTACTCTACGCACCACATCTTGCAAGTGTTTACTGTATATCCTTATTGTAATTAACAAACGGGGAACGTTGAGAGGATTGAAGTTGCAATGTTCAAAGATGTATATCTGGCTCCACAACACACACTGAACCAAGAACCCCAAACACTGATGAAAAAAACATTATACCCCAGGGTTACGGGGAGAAGGCAGGATAATGTGCAGAGAGGGATATATAGATCAGCCATGGTTGAATGGCAGAGTAGGGACGAATGGCCTAATTCTGCCCCTAGAACTCATTAACTTGGTACTAAGGGTGCCAAAGGTTACACGGAAAAGGCAGAACAATGGGTTTGAGAGGGATAGACCAGCCAACTTTGAATGGCAGAGTAGACTTGATGGGCCGAATGGCCCAATTCTGCTCATAGAACCTATCAACTTGATTAGTAAGGGTGTCTTAGAATGAAGGGGAGGCCATTTAAGACTGAGGCGAGAAAAAACTTTTTCCACCCAGAGAGTTATGAATTTGTGGAATTCCCTGCCACAAAGGGCACAGTGGAGGCCAAGTCACTGGATGGATTTAAGAGAGAGTTAGATCGAGCTCTAGGGGTTAGTGGAGTCAAGGGATATGGGGAGAAGGCAGGCACGGGTTATTGATTGGGGACGATCAGCCATGATCACAATGAATGGCGGTGCTGGCTCGAAGGGCCGAATGGCCTCCTCCTGCACCTATTTTCTATGTTTCTATGTCAATGTTTACGGGAAGAAGGCAGGAGAACGGGTTGAGAGGGATGGACCGATCATGGATGGATGATGACTCCGTTAGCCCTAAGAGCTAAATCTAACTCTCTCTTGAAAACATCCAGTGAATTGGCCTCCACTGCCTTCCGTGGCAGAGAATTCCACAGATTCGCAACTCCCTGGCTGAAAAGGTTTTTCCTCGTCTCAGTCCTAAATGGCCTACTACCCCTTATTCTGAAGAAGGGTCACACATTCCTTCTCTCCAGAGATGCTGCCGGTCCCGCTGAGTTACTCCAGTATTTAGTGTCCACCTTCGATATAGAAACATAGAAACATAGAAATTAGGTGCAGGAGTAGGCCATTCGGCCCTTCGAGCCTGCACCGCCATTCAATATGATCATGGCTGATCATCCAACTCAGTATCCCGTACCTGCCTTCTCTCCATACCCTCTGATCCCCTTAGCCACAAGGGCCACATCTAACTCCCTCTTAAATATAGCCAATGAACTGGCCTCGACTACCCTCTGTGGCAGGGAGTTCCAGAGATTCACCACTCTCTGTGAAAAAAGTTCTTCTCATCTCGGTTTTAAAGGATTTCCCCCTTATCCTTAAGCTGTGACCCCTTGTCCTGGACTTCCCCAACATCGGGAGCAATCTTCCTGCATCTAGCCTGTCCAACCCCTTAAGAATTTTGTAAGTTTCTATAAGATCCCCTCTCAATCTCCTAAATTCTAGAGAGTATAAACCAAGTCTATCCAGTCTTTCTTCATAAGACAGTCCTGACATCCCAGGAACCAGTCTGGTGAACCTTCTCTGCACTCCCTCTATGGCAATAATGTCCTTCCTCAGATTAGGAGACCAAAACTGTACGCAATACTCCAGGTGTGGTCTCACCAAGACCCTGTACAACTGCAGTAGAACCTCCCTGCTCCTAGACTCAAATCCTTTTGCTATGAGAGAGGTGAGAGCATGATGAATGATTGAATGGCGGAGTAGACTTGATGGGCCAAATGGCCTAATTCTGTCCTGGAACTCATATGTGCATATCTTTTATTGAACTTATTGCGCACCTCTCAGCATTTAACCCTGAGGTACATGAGGACAGGCAGTTATGAAAACTTTGACCTACCTCTGCTTTTGATGAATCCCAAGCAGCCCTTCAACTCGTTCAGTGAAATGGACTTACTGCCGTTGAGGTCGCAGTATTCAATGAACTTCCTGGTGCACCTTCTGGGCGTTGCCTTTTTCCTCAGGTAGACCTTGAGGGTCCTCAGCTCCTTCTCGGAGATCTCGTCGTTCAGGTCCTTGTCCAGCCGGCCGAAGTACCAGCGAATGGCGCGGTCTTGCAGCGTGAAGCCGGCCGACCTTTCCGAACCGCTGCGGGGAAACAGAGAAGACGCGCGGCCTTTAGCAAGCACGGAGGGCCATTCACTGCGCCGATCACGTTCATCGCAAGCGCGGGCGAAGTGTACCTCGTCCACGTTAGACGGGAGCCGGCCTGGGCCATGTCCATAACGAGGGACTTCAGCAGTCCGGTGACAAACTCGGTCTTCTTCCCACCTGGGCAACCTGTAACACACCAAACACCAGCTGGTCAAAGCCACGCTCTCCCCAATATCGAAGGTGGACACTAAATACTGGAGTAACTCAGCGGGACAGGCAGCATCTCTGGAGAGAAGGAATGGGTGACCCTTCTTCAGAATAAGGGGTTCGGCCATTTAGGACTGAGACGAGGAAAAACCTTTTCAGCCAGGGAGTTGCGAATCTGTGGAATTCTCTGCCACAGAAGGCAGTGGAGGCCAATTCACCGGATGTTTTCAAGAGAGAGTTAGATTTAGCTCTTAGGGCTAACGGAATCAAGGGAATGTTTTTAATTGTACTGCTGCTGGCAAATTCATTTTACTTGCATCTTATAGAAACTTACAAAATTCTTAAGGGGTTGGACAGGCTAGATGCAGGAAGATTGTTCCCGATGTTGGGGAAGTCCAGAACAAGGGGTCACAGTTTAAGGATAAGGGGGAAGTCTTTTAGGACCGAGATGAGAAAATCTTTTTTTACACAGAGAGTGGTGAATCTGTGGAATTCTCTGCCACAGAAGGTAGTTGAGGCCACAGTTCATTGGCTATATTTAAGAGGGAGTTAGATGTGGCCCTTGTGGCTAAAGGCATCAGGGGGTATGGAGAGAAGGCAGGTACAGGATACTGAGTTGGATGATCAGCCATGATCATATTGAATGGCGGTGCAGGCTCGAAGGGCCGAATGGCCTACTCCTGCACCTATTTTCTATGTTTCTATGAATTCCACAGATTCACCACCCTCGGGCTACAGAAGCTCCTCCCTATCTCCATTGTGAAGACACGTCCTTTTATTCTGAGGCTGTGTCCTGTGGTCCCAGACCCTCCTAGTACTCCATGTCCACTCTATTCCTGGTCCCATCATCCAAACAATCTCCTCCGCACCTTCTCCGCATCCTTGGACAAGATGCCGACGGAACCACTACTTACCCTGGAGCTTCCTGCCCCTGAAGAGGGGGCCCATCTCCGAGACCTTGGACCGAGCACCACTCCCACAGTTGGGTGTCTGGTTGCTGCAGAGAGAAGAGCAGAGTTGAAGCCGGTTTGGCCCCCAAGTGGTTGTCAGATCTCAGTGTGACTTCATGGCTGGGTTCTCCCACTAGCTTGCCAATAGATTGGATACAAGATGGAGCTCAACTCTCTCCACCACGCCTGCATCATTAGCGGCATGGTGGCGCAGTGTTAGACTTGCTGCCTCACAGCGCCAGAGACCCGGGTTCGATCCTGACCACGGGTGCTGTCTGTACGGAGTTTGCACGTTCTCCCCGTGGGTTTTCTCCGAGATCTTCGGTTACCTCCCACATTCCAAAGACGTACAGGTTTGCAAGTTCACTGGCTCCCAGTGCACTTTCGAGTTCATTTCAAAATTCTTTTATTTGTTTTTAAATCGTTGAATGGGCTCGCCCCGCCTTACCTCTCTGAGCTGCTCCACCTATATGCTCCTGCCCGGTGCCTCAGGTCAGCTGATCAGCTGCTCCTTGAGGTACCAAGGTCTAAGCGGAAGCTCAGAGGGGATAGAGCCTTTTCTGTTGCTGCTCCGGCACTCTGGAACACCTTGCCGCTGCACATCAGACAGGCCCCCTCACTGTCCATCTTCAAATCCTCCCTAAAAACACATTTTTATTCTTTGGCTTTCGACACTGGCTGAGGCATTGCTCCTGTTTTTAGTGCTTTTAATGTCTTTTAATTTTTAGTGTGTTTTTTATAGTCCTTCGTTTTACGGTTTTTAATGGTTTTTAATTGTTTGTAATAGCTTTTTGTTCATGAGTTCTCATGTACAGCACTTTGTGGCAACTGCAGTTGTTTAAAGTGCTTTATAAATAAAGTTATTATTATTATTATTATTATTAATTGGCTTGGTGCGAATGTAAAATTGTCCCTAGTGGGTGTAGGGTGGTGCTAGTATGTCGGACACAGTGGGCCGAAGGGCCTGTTTCCGCTCTGTGTCTGCAAACTAAAGGGCCTGTCCCACTTGGGCTTCATTTGCGCAGGGTGGGAGATTGCAACCTTCACGTGGTCCGCCCTGTTTCAACGAATGCAATCAACCCCGGCGTGCACAATCAAATAAGTCCTGGGATGTCAGGGCTTTCATATGAAGAAAGACTGGATAGACTCGGCTTGTACTCGCTAGAATTTAGAAGATTGAGGGGGGATCTTATAGAAACTTACAAAATTCTTAAGGGGTTGGACAGGCTAGATGCAGGAAGATTGTTCCCGATGTTGGGGAAGTCCAGAACAAGGGGCCACACACAGTTTAAGGATAAGGGGGAAATCTTTTAGGACCGAGATGAGAAAAAGAAAATTCACACAGAGAGTGGTGAATCTGTGGAATTCTCTGCCACAGAAGGTAGTTGAGGCCACAGTTCATTGGCTATATTTAAGAGGGAGTTAGATGTGGCCCTTGTGGCTAAAGGGATCAGTGGGTATGGAGAGAAGGCAGGTACAGGATACTGAGTTGGATGATCAGCCATGATCATATTGAATGGCGGTGCAGGCTCGAAGGGCCGAATGGCCTGCACCTATTGTCTATGTTTCTATGGTTCTAAGTTGTCCGACAACTTTAGGCTGTGCACGCCACACGCAAGAAGAAGTAAATTGCGTGTCACGCAGGTGGCGCGCGAAGATTTTGTGAATCCCGAAATCCTGGGGCGCCGCGCGCGACACTGCCTACATCACCACGAACCATGCGCGCGTAATGCACGCCATGCACACATCACATGCACGACGGGCTTCGTGACGCGTCAATGATGTCTCGTAAATGACGCGCAAATGACGCCCATGTGGGACAGGCCCTTCAACTAATCTAACCCGACCCAACCCAAGCATCAGAGCAACGCCTGTTCACTCTGTCGCTGGTGATACAAGGTCTCCACCACCCGCCGCGCCGACGTGCGCGCCCGCTCACCGTGCTGTGGTGCCTTGAATCGGGTGCCCGGTGTTGACCTGCACGCACCAGCAGTAACCGGTGGCTTGGTGGCACTGTACCTCCCTGTACAGACCGGCCGAGCTGCATTGCGGCACAAACGCACCCTCGTACTGGTGCTGCTTCGCCTCCTCGATGGCGGCATGCCGCTCCTGTTCGCACGACACCGGCTGGTCTAACGGTGGGACGAGAAAGCACACGGGTAAATGCTCAACTCCACGCGTGGGAAGGGAACTGCAGATGCCGGTTTAGATAGACACTAAAAACTGGACGAACTCGGTGGGACAGGCAGCATCTCTGGAGAGAAGGAGTGGGTGAGTATATAATAATGCCCCTGTCCCACTTAGGAAACCTGAACGGAAACCTCTGGAGACTTTGCGCCCCACCTGAGGTTTCCGTGCGGTTCCCGGAGGTTTTTTGTCAGTCTCCCTACCTGCTTCCACTACCTGCAACCTCCGGCAACCACCTGCAACCTCCGGGAACCGCACGGAAACCTTGGGTGGGGCGCAAAGTCTCCAGAGGTTTCCGTTCAGGTTTCCACAGTGGGACAGGGGCATAACTCAGCGAGATCCCAACCTAATAAGTCACCTGTCCAAATTCTCCTGAGATGCTGCCTGGCCCATTGAGTTACTCCAGCACTCTGGGTCTTTTTTTTATTCTTCCATATTGTTATCAATCTCCCTCAGATTCTACTACTCCTGACACATAGGGGCCAATTAACCTGAATTATCCAGTACTTTGTCCTTATTTGTAAACCAGCATCTGCAATTCCTTGTTCCTGCACCATAGTTTCACGTAATCCCATTAATCATCAACTCCTTATACACTCGGGACAAATTACAGAGGGCTAATGAACCTACAAGCCCGCACGTCTTTAATAATAATAATAATGGATGGGATTTATATAGCGCCTTTCTAATACTCAAGGCGCTTTACATCACATTATTCATTCACTCCTCAGTCACACTCGGTGGTGGTAAGCTACTTCTGTAGCCACAGCTGCCCTGGGGCAGACTGACGGAAGCGTGGCTGCCAATCTGCGCCTACGGCCCCTCCGACCACCACCAATCACTCACACACATTCACACACAGGCAAAGGTCTTTGGGGTGTGGGAGGAAGGCTGGAGCTCCTGGAGGAAACCCACGCGGTCACAGGGAGAATATTGGGTGGTTTAGTATTGCAGGAGTAGGGCTGCTGCCTTACAGCGCCAGAGTCCCGGGTTCGATCGTAACTACAGGTGCTGTCTGTACGGAGTTTGTACGTCCTCCCCGTGACCTGCGTGGGTTTTCTCCAAGATCTTTGGATTCAATTCAACAGACAATAGACAATAGACAATAGGTGCAGGAGTAGGCCATTCGGCCCTTCTAGCCAGCACTGTGATCATGGCTGATCATCCACAATCAGTACCCCGTTCCCTGCCTTCTCCCCATATCCCCTGACTCCGCTATCTTTAAGAGCTCTATCTAACTCTCTCTTGAAAGCATCCAGAGAATTGGCCTCCACTGTCCTCTCTGGCAGAGAATTCCACAGATTCACAACTCTCTGGGAACTCTCCAAAGGTTTGTACATTAATTGGATTGGTGTAAATGTAAATAATTGCCCTACTGTGTGTAGGATAATGTTAATATGCGGGGATCGCTGGTCAGTGCGGATTCCGTGGGCCGAAGGGCCTGTTTCTGCACTGTATCTCTAAACTAAACTAAACCAAGCATGCAGACTCCACACAGACAGCACCCAAGATCAGGATCGAACCCGTGTCTCTGGTGCTGTGAGGCAGCAGCTCTACCCGCTGCGCCACTGTGACATATAAGATTGTTAAGGGCTTGGACACGCTAGAGGCAGGAAACATGTTCCCGATGTTGGGGGAGCCCAGAACCAGGGGCCACACACACACAGTTTAAGAATAAGGGGTAAGCCATTTAGAACGGAGACGAGGAAACACTTTTTCTCACAGAGAGTGGTGAGTCTGTGGAATTCTCTGCCTCAGAGGGCGGTAGAGGCAGGTTCTCTGGATGCTTTCAAGAGAGAGCTAGATAGGGCTCTTAAAAATAGCGGAGTCAGGGGATATGGGGGGAAGGCAGGAACGGGGTACAGATTGTGGATGATCAGCCATGATCACATTGAATGGCGGTGCTGGCTCGAAGGGCCGAATGGCCTACTCCTGCACCTATTGTCTATTGTGACGAATCACACACTCACCCAGCTTGGTGCTGCGGTTCGACTTGGCATCTCTGATGAACAGGAACCAGAGGGCCGGGTAAGTCAGCTCTGCAGAAGAAATGCAGGATGTTATAAGGTGGGAGACAGCCTCTCTGCCCCCTTGGGTCACTCACTCCGTCCCTTACCCCTCTACACAATCTTTATTTCGAAGACCGAGCGGCAACTGCTCCAAGACGGTCAAATGAACCAGTTTTGAAATCTTCGCTTCCATCCACAATATGGAAAAGCCACAAAGAACTGCAGATGCTAGAATCTCGATTAAACACAACAAAGTGCAGGAGGAACAAAGTTGGGGGGGGGGGGGGGGAATTCAGAACCAGGGGTCACTGTTTAAGAATAAGGGGTAGGACTGAGATGTACAGAAACATAGAAGGATCTCAACCCGAAGGATTTCGTCACCCATTCCTTCTCTCCAGAGATGCTGCCTGTCCCGCTGAGTTACTCCAGCTTTTTTGTGCCTTTCTTTGATAGAAACATAGAAAATAGGTGCAGGAGTAGGCCATTCGACCCCCTGGTCCCTTTAGCCACAAGGGCCACATCTAACTCCCTCTTAAATACAGCCAATGAACTGTGGCCTCAACTACTTTCTGTGGCAGAGAATTCCAGAGATTCACCACTCTCTGTGTAAAAAATGATTTTCCCATCTCGGTCCTAAAAGACTTCCCCCTTATCCTTAAACTGTGACCCCTTGTTCTGGACTTCCCCAACATAGAAACATAGAAAATAGGTGCAGGAGTAGAGGCCATTCGGCCCTTCGAGCCTGCACCGCCATTCGATATGATCATGGCTGATCATCCACAATCAGTATCCTGTATCTGCCTTCTCTCCATAACCCCCGATCCCTTTAGCCACAAGGGCCACATCTAACTCCCTCTTAAATATAGCCAACGAACTGGCCTCAACTACTTTCTGTGGCAGAGAATTCCACAGATTCACCACTCTCTGTGTGGAAATTTTTTTTTTTTTTTCACACAGGAACAAAATGAGGACAAACCACTGTGTCGCTAATGTTTTTAACGATGGTGATGATGGTGATGATGAACAGGGACTAGAAAATGCAGTCACACAGAGACTGGGTGCATGTTAGCATGCTTCTGGCGGGCACAGGGGACATTCAGTCTCCAGGCTGGTACAAGGCCCATGTGTATCGAGTAGTTTTTTCGCGATGACTCCACTTCTTCAGAAGGTGAAGAATGAGGAAGAAACCCCTTCTTTCACAGGGCTAGAACCTTGAGCATAAAACATCGTGCTGGAGTTATGCATGCAGCCCAGATCTGCGCACTGTAGATGGCTTGATTGTATTCGAGACTCGTTTAGTTTAGTTAGGTTTAATTTAGTTTAGAGATACAGCACGGAAACAGGCCATTCGGCCCACCGGGTCCGTGCCGACCAGCGATCCCTGCAAATTAATACAATCCTGCACCCTCTAGGGACATTTCTTTTACATTTACCAAGCCAATTAACCTACAAACCTGTACGTCTTTGGAGTGGAATGGTTCAGTTTAGTCTGTGGAATTCTCTGCCTCAGAGGGTGGTGGAGGCCGGTTCCCTGGATACTTTCAAGAGAGAGCTAGATAGGGCTCTTGAAGATACCGGAGTCAGGGGATATGGGGAGAAGGCAGGAACGGGGTACTGATTGGGGATGATCAGCCATGATCACATTGAATGGCGGTGCTGGCTCGAAGGGCCGAACGGCCTACTCCTGCACCTATTGTCTATTGTCTATTTATTGTCATGTGTACCAAGGTACAGTGAAAAGCTTTTGTTGCGTGCTAACCAGTCAGCGGAAAGACGACAGATGATTGCTGCCTGCTGCTGGTCAGATGCTGCCTGACCCACTGAGTTCCTCCAGTACTTTGTGTTTGCTCAAGATTGCAGCGTCTGCAGTTCCTTGTGT
>NC_045996.1:13816735-13829235 GCF_010909765.2 Amblyraja radiata
CTGACCCGCTGAGTTACTCCAGCCCATTATGTTCTTTTATTTGTGAACCAGCATCTGTAGTTCCTCATATCCACAGATGAATGGGAAGGAAAACGCAAAAAGCTGGAGTAACTCAGCGGGACAGGCAGCATCTCTGGAGAGAAGGGTTGGGTGATGTTTCGGGTCTCTCCAGAGATGCTGCCTGTCCCGCTGAGTTACTCCAGCTTGTTTTGTCTTATCAAGGGTTTAGAAACATAGAAACATAGAAAATAGGTGCAGGAGGAGGCCATTCGGCCCTTCAAGCCAGCACTGCCATTCATTGCAATCATGGCTGATCGTCCCCTATCAATAACCCATGCCTGCCTTCTCCCCATATCCCTTGACTCCACTAGCCCCTAGAGCTTGATCTAACTCTCTCTTAAATCCATCCAGTGACTTGGCCTCCACTGCCAAACTTCAGTGAGACGGAGACGGGCCAATTGCAGGCAAATGGGACTAGCCCAGAATGCCAACTTGGTTGGCATGGACAAGGTGGGCCAAATGGCCTGTTTCTGTTCTGTAGAACTGTGCATCGGTGTTCGGGCGACAACTCCCTGGATACGTTTTAAACTTTGATTCTCGATCATGCGTTGGAGATTGGAAATTGGCGAAACGTTTTGTGACTTGCCTGAAGAAGGGTTTTTTTTTTATAAAGAAAATTTTGAAATGAAGAGTTGGCAAGGATTGGTTGAAGAAGGCATTTCAGGACAGCTGAAATTTGGCAACAGGGAGATACAAAACGCTGTTGTTCAGATGGACATATTTTAAATGTGTCACACTTGGCGTGGGCAGAGTCTGCCAGTAACAGAAGGTTCCCACAGCAAACAGTTCCAGTAGACTACAAACCCATGGGGGATTGGCAATGTGAAAAGGCACCTGATACTAGTCAGAGTCATAGAGTGATACAGTGTGGAAACAGGCCCTTCGGCCCAACTCGCCCACACCAGCCGAGATGTCCCAGTTACACCAGTCCCATCTGCCCACATTTGGTCCATATCCCTAGTGGGTCATGGCGAGACCACATCTGAAATTCTCTGCCACAGAAGGTAGTTGAGGCCAGTTCATTGGCTATATTTAAGAGGGAGTTAGATGTGGCCCTTGTGGCTAAAGGGATCAGGGGGTATGGAGAGAAGGCAGGTACAGGATACTGAGTTGGATGATCAGCCATGATCATATTGAATGGCGGTGCAGGCTCGAAGGGCCCAATGGCCTACTCCTGCACCTATTTTCTATGTTTCTATGGAGTATTGTGTTTAAGAAGGAACTGCAGATGCTGGAAAAATCTATGATGCTGCTGTATCCGCTGAGTTTCTCCAGCATTTTTGTGTACCTTCTGGAGTTTTGTGTGCAGTTTTGGTCTCCAAATTTGAGGAAGGACATTCTTGCTATTGAGGGAGTGCAGCGTAGGTTCACCAGGTTAATTCCCGGGGTGGCGGGACTGTCATATGTTGATAGAATGGAGCGGCTGGGCTTGTATACTCTGGAATTTAGAAGGATGAGAGGGTATCTTATTGAAACATGTAAGATTATTAAGGGATTAGACAAGCTAGAGGCAGGAAACATGTTCCCGATGTTGGGGGAGTCCAGAACCAGGAGCCACAGTTTAAGAACTAAGATTAGGCCATTTAGATTTGAGATGAGGAAAAACTTTTTCACCCAGAGAGTTGTGAATCTGTGCAATTCTCTACCTCAGAAGGCAATGGAGGCCAATTCTCTGAATGCTTTCAAGAGAGAGTTCGATAGAGCTCTTAAAGATAGCGAAGTCAGGGGGATATGGGGAGAAGGCAGGAACGGGGTACTGATTGTGGATGATCAGCCATGATCACATTGAATGGCGGTGCTGGCTCGAAGGACTGAATGGCCTACTCCTGCACCTATTGTCTATTGTCCATCCATGTACCTGTCTAACTGTTTCTTAAATGTTGGGATAGTCCCAGCCTCAACCACCTCCTCCGGCAGCTTGTTCCATACACCCACCACCACCTTGTGTGTGGAAAAAGTTACCCCTCAGATTCCTATCGAATTGTTTAGCCCTTCCCCTTAAACGTTAGTTTTGTGGCTGTCTTGGTGTAGGATGGAACTGCCATTCTAATTTATGAATTATTTTTATTAGTCTTTATAGAAACATAGAAACATAGAAATTAGGTGCAGGAGTAGGCCATTCGGCCCTTCGAGCCTGCACCGCCATTCAATATGATCATGGCTGATCATCCAACTCAGTATCCCGTACCTGCCTTCTCTCCATACCCTCTGATCCCCTTAGCCACAAGGGCCACATCTAACTCCCTCTTAAATATAGCCAATGAACTGGCCTCAACTACCCTCTGTGGCAGGGAGTTCCAGAGATTCACCACTCTCTGTGTGAAAAAAGTTTTTCTCATCTCGGTTTTAAAGGATTTCCCCCTTATCCTTAAGCTGTGACCCCTCGTCCTGGACTTCCCCAACATCGGGAACAATCTTCCTGCATCTAGCCTGTCCAACCCCTTAAGAATTTTGTAAGTTTCTATAAGATCCCCTCTCAATCTCCTAAATTCTAGAGAGTATAAACCAAGTCTATCCAGTCTTTCTTCATAAGACAGTCCTGACATCCCAGGAATCAGTCTGGTGAACCTTCTCTGCACTCCCTCTATGGCAATAATGTCCTTCCTCAGATTTGGAATGTCACTTGCAGCAGCAGAGGATTAAACACCCTTGACCACTGCTATACGACCATCAAGGATGCCTATCGCTCTATCCCTCGCCCTCACTTCAGGTGGGTCCCCGATCTAAGATGGGCACTCTGCACTGAAGCTTTGCAATTATAAGGTTCCCATCTATACCATAAAGTTTGGAAGCTGGATGTAATGAAGGAACAACCTTGGTGTGTAAAATGTGTATATCCAAGTCTCTATCGTTTACACATCTGTTGTGCCTCAGCTACACATCTGTTGTGCCTCAGCTAGTAAGGATTTCATTGTTCCGTTTTGGGACGTTTGACTCTTTATTGTTTTAAAATACCCTAGCATGAAACATCAGCAACAAAAATATTGTCTACATTAGATCAGTACAGGGAGGAAGTGGTATACATTCAAAAAGGACACATGAATATAAGCAAGCTGTCCACAGATAAAGGTACAACATTTAGTGCAAGGTGAAGCCCAATAACTACAATTAAGAATCAAAGATCTCCAACGAGGTGAGTTGGTGGAGGAAGGAACTGCAGATGCTGGTTTACATTGAAGGTAGACACAAAAAGCTGGAGTAACTCATAGAAACATAGAAAATAGGTGCAGGAGTAGGCCATTCGGCCCTTCGAGTCTGCACCGCCATTCAATATGATCATGGCTGATCATCCAACTCAGTATCCTGTACCTGCCTTCTCTCCATACCCCCTGATCCCTTTAGACACAAGGGCCACATCTAACTCCCTCTTAAATATAGCCAATGAACTGTGGCCTCAACTACCCTCTGTGGCAGAGAGTTCCAGAGATTCACCACTCTCTGTGTGAAAAAAGTTTTTCTCATCTCGGTTTTAAAGGATTTCCCCCTTATCCTTAAGGTGTGAGGATTAAGGATTAAGGATTGTTCAAAGATCTCCAACGAGGTGGGTGGGTGGGTGGAGGAAGGAACTACAGATGCTGGTTGACACTGAAGGTAGACACAAAATACTGGAGTAACTCATAGAAACATAGAAACATAGAAAATAGGTGCAGGAGTAGGCCATTCGGCCCTTCGAGCCTGCACCGCCATTCAATATGATCATGGCTGATCATCCAACTCAGTATCCCGTCCCTGCCTTCTCTCCATACCCCCTGATCCCTTTAGCCACAAGGGCCACATCTAACTCCCTCTTAAATCCAGCCGATGAACTGTGGCCTCAACTACCTTCTGTGGCAGAGAATTCCACAGATTCACCACTCTCTGTGTAAAAAATGATTTTCCCATCTCGGTCCTAAAAGACTTCCTCCTTATCCTTAAACTGTGACGCCCTAGTTCTGGACTTCCCCAACATCGGGAATAATCTTCCTGCATCTAGCCTGTCCAACCCCTTAAGAATTTTGTAAGTTTCTATAAGATCCCCCCTCAATCTTCTAAATTCTAGCGAGTACAAGCCAACTCACAGCGGGACAGGCAGCATCTCTGGAGAGAAGGAATGGGTGATTTCAGGTCGAGATCCTCCTTCAGATTTATTCTTGGTGATGTCTTCAGTGGTTCTTTATTGTCACTTGTACCGAGGCACACGTTTGTTTGTTTTTTGCCTACAATTAACCACAAATAAGTACTTGGCTGCTGTCTGTGTGGAGTTTGGAGGAACGGTGAAAAGCTTTGTCAGATCAGGGCAGCACGGTGGCGTAGCTGGAAGAGCCGCTGCCTCACAGCGCCAGAGACCCGGGTATGATCCTAACCTCAGGTGCTGCCTGTGTGGAGTTTGCACGTTCTTCCTGTGACCGCGTGGGTTTCCTCCGGGTGTGCTCGGGTTTCCTCCCACCTCCCAAAGAGGCGCAGGTCTGCAGATTAACTGGCCCTCTGTAAATTGCCCCCAGTGGATGGGAAAGTGGGATAACATAGACGGGTGATCGATGGTTGGTGTGGACTCGATGGGCCGAAGGGCCTGTTTCAGTGCTGCATCTCAAGTGCTATGATTGTAGTGCAAGAACAGCAGTTTGTTGATGACAAACACATTTAAATGTACAGGGAGAAGATCAAACCAAGTGTGTGTTTATGTGTGTAAACATGTGGCCAGGCGTGTGGTCAAATGGAAGGGTCGGGAACAGGAGAAGGGGCGGCGTGGTGGTGCAGCGGTAGAGTTGCTGCCTCACAGCGTCGGGGATCCGGGTTCGATCCTGACTACGGGTGCTTTCTGTGTGGAGTTTGTCCGTTCTCCCCGTGACATGCATGGCCACCAAACTCTTTGTCGAAGACCATTTCAGACTACAAATACAAAACACAAGCAGGGCACAAGAACGGACCCTTCAGCCAACAATATCCGTGCCAAATATCACATCAAGTTAAACTGATCTCCTCTGCCTGAACATAATCAATACCCTTCCATTCCCTGCATATCCAAGTCCCTTACAACTCTGAAGAAGGGTTTCGGCCCGAAACGTAGCCTATATCCTTCGCTCCATAGATGCTGCCTCACCCGTTGAGTTTCTCCAGCATTTTTTGTCTACCCTTACAACTCTCACCAACTTCTACAGATGCACCCGGGAAAGATTTTTAATCGAGTTGCCGCACAGCTTGGTTTGAGAACAGCTCCATCCAAGACTGCAAGAATTTGCAGCAAATTGTGGGCACAGCCCAGACCATCACACAGACAACCTCCCTTCTCTTGACTCCATTTACACCAGAAAACCAACATCTTCAATTCTTTGTTTCTACTCCTTAAAAT
Organism: Amblyraja radiata; assembly: GCF_010909765.2. NCBI lineage: Eukaryota > Metazoa > Chordata > Chondrichthyes > Rajiformes > Rajidae > Amblyraja > Amblyraja radiata. The sequence continues at coordinate 13,822,125 of NC_045996.1, forward strand.
TCACATTCTTTTTGCATTTAGTTTAGTTTAGTTTATTGTCACATGTAGCGAGGTATAGTGAAAAGCTTTTTTGCTGTAAGTGGAAAGACTATACATTATTACATTCGAGCCATCCACTGTGTACAGATACAGGATAAAGGGAATACTGATTACTGCAAGGTAAAGCCCAGTAAAGTCTGATTAAAGATAGTCAGAGGGTCTCTGATGAGGTGGATGGTAGCTCAGGACTGCTCATAAGTTGGTGATAGGAAGGTTCATACGTAGAAGCATAGAAACATAGACAATAGGTGCAGGAGTAGGCCATTCAGCCCATCGAGCCAGCACCGCCATTCAATGTGATCATGGCTGATCATCCACAATCAGTATCCCATCCCTGCCTTCTCCCCATATCCCCTGTGTCCGTTAGCCCCAGAAGCTATATCTGTGGAATTCTCTGCCTCAGAGGGCGGTGGAGGCAGGTTCTCTGGATGCTTTCAAGAGAGAGCTAGATAGGGCTCTTAAAGATAGTGGAGTCAATGGATATGGGGAGAAGGCAGGAACGGGGTACTGGTTGGGGATGATCAGCCATGATCACATTGTGCTGGCCAGAAGGGCCGAATGGCCTCCTCCTGCACCTATTGTCTATTGTGATAGGATGGTTCATAAATAGAAGCATAGAAATATAGACAATAGGTGCAGGAGTAGGCCATTCAGCCCATCGAGCCTGCACCGCCATTCAATATGATCATGGATGATCATACAAAATCAGTACCCCGTTCCTGCTCCCCCCCCCCCTCATATAGCCCTTCATTCCATTAGCCCCAAGAGCTATATCTAACGCTGTCTTGAATGCATCAAGTTGCCTTGAGTTGCCTGATAACTGCTGGGGAGAAAGTGTCCCTTCATCAAGCAATGGGGGTATGTGACAACATAACGAAGCACAAACCCTGCCGCATTTGCTGTATTTACTGAGCCCTGCTATGAGGGTGGCTGTGGAGACACAGTGTAGGATTCCAGAGCTGCTCTGGGTCTCTGTAGCCCGGGCATAGTGAGCACACCTGCCACCTGCTGGTGAGTGACGATTCTGCGGCAGGTGAACAGCGCAAAGTGCAGTCTGAAGAAGGGTCTCAACCCGAAACGTCACCCATTCCTTCACTCCAGAGATGCTGCCTGTCCCGCTGAGTTACTACAGTATTTGTGTCTTTCTTCGGTTTAATGCAGCATCTGCAGTTCCTTCCTACACAGTGCATAATGTCATCTGGAAAAGCAGATGCCCTGTTGAGATAGGCTCCCGTCTAACAGTTCAAGATTCAAGAGAGTTTATTGTCATGTGTCCCTGATAGGACAATGAAATTCTTGCTTTGCTTCAGCACAACAGAACATAGTAGGCATGAATAAATACAGTACAGATCAGTGTGTCCATATACCATTGAATATATATATATATATACACACACACACATAAATAAGCAGATAAAGTGCAATGGGCTATTAATGTTCAGAGTTTTGTTTGAGTGGAGTTTAATAGCCTGATGGCTGTGGGGAAGTAGCTATTCCTGAACCTAGATGTTGCAGATTTCAGGCTCCTGTACCTTCTACTTGAAGGCAGCGGGGAGACGAGTGAGTGGCCAGGATAATTAATAAGATATATGCGTTATATATCTTGAATATATATATATAATATATATATATATATTTTTTTTTAAAATATATATATATATATATATATATATACACACATTATATATATACACACACACATTATATATATATACACACACACACATATATATATATATGTGTGTGTGTGTGTGTATATATATATATATGTGTATATATATATATATACACACACATACATATACATATATATATACATATATATATACACATACACAGTCACACCAGGTTCCTGTTCTCACCAAGCAAACAGCTAACAATGGCCTGTTTCCTTTATCATTGGTGCTTTTTTGCATATCTTTGATTCATTTGTTCTACATCTCTCTATATCACTGTCTATATCTCTCATTTCTGATTCCCCTGACTGGTCTGAAGAAGGGTCTCGACCCGAAATATCACCAAATCCTTCTCTTTAGTGATGCTGCCTGTCCCGCTGAGTTACTCCAGCATTTTGGGTCTCTCTTCGGTTTAAACCAGCATCTGCAGCATACTCATACACATATGGCACAGTGGCGCAGTGGTAGAGTTGCTGCCTTTACAGCGCCAGAAACCCGGGTTCGATCCCGACTACGGGTGCTGTCTGTACGGAGTTTGTACGTTCTCCCCGTGACCTGCGTGGGTTTTCTCCGAGATCTTCAGTTTCCTCCCACACTCCAAAGACGTACAGGTTTGTAGATTAATTGGCTTGGTATAAATGTAAATTGTCCCTAGTGTGTGTAGGGTAGTATTAGTGTACGGGTATCGCTGGTCGGCGTGGACTCGATGGGCCGAAGGGTCTGTTTCCACACTGTATCTCTACACATACACCTACAATCATGCACCCAAGGTCGGGGAATCAAGAACCAGAGGATTTAGGTTTAAGGTAAGAGGGGAAAGATTTAACAGGAACTTGAAAGGCAACATTTTCCACACAGAGGGTGGTGGGTGTATGGAACAAGCTGACAGAAGAGATAGTTGAGGCAGGGACTAGAACAAAATGTAAAATACATTGGGACAAGTACATGGATAGGAAAGGTTTAGAAGGATACAAGCCAATTGCAGGCAGGTGGGACTAGTATAGATGGAACATCTTGGTCGGTGTGGGCAAGTTGAGCTGAAGGGCCCGTTTCCATGCTATATGACTCCATATTCAAATATATATCTCCAAATCTGGTTTATACAAATGTTCTTTTGGTTTAAATATAAAGGGATTTATTTTATTTTATTTTATTTACTCTGGCGGGTACATGGAATGAGCTGCCAGAGGAGGTAGTTGAGGCAGGTACTATAATAACATTCAGAAGACACTCGGACAGGTACATAGATACGAGACAAACGTGGGCAGGTGGAACTAGTGTAGGTGAGGCATTTTGGTTAGCATGGATAAATTGGGCCAAAGGGTCTGTTTCTGTGCCGTATGGCTTTATAATCTGGCAGCCCATTTTGTTAATGGGCTCCTGAGTTGGTAGCTATTTAGAGACAGAGAGAGAGACAGAGACAGAGACAGAGAGAGAGACAGAGAGAGAGACAGAGAGAGAGACAGAGAGAGAGAGAGACAGAGACGGAGAGGGAGAGGGAGACGGAGAGGGAGAGGGAGAGAGGGAGAGGGAGAGGGAGAGAGGGAGAGAGGGAGAGGGAGAGAGAGACAGAGACAGAGGGAGAGAGAGAGAGAGAGAAAGAGATACGGTAGGACAGAGAGAGACAGAGACATAGAAAATAGGTGCAGGAGTAGGCCATTCGGCCCTTCGAGCCTGCACCGCCATTCGATATGAACATGGCTCATATGATCAGAGACAAAGAGAGACAGGGACGGAGAGACGGAGAGAGGGACAAAGACACTCAGACACTCTCTCTAGAGAAAAGGAATAGGTGATATTTCGGATGGAGACCTGTGGGACAGGCAGCATCTCTAGAGAGAAGGAATGGGTGACGTTTCGGGTCGAGATCCTTCTTCACACTGAGACCTAGGGGAGAGCGAAACCAGAGATATCGACGGTGATGTAGGGAGATATTACAGAGAGTTGTGGATCGCACAAACCAGACTCCCCACCATCGACTCCATCTACACCTCACGCTGCCTCGGGACAGCAGCCAACAGAATCAAAGATAGACACAAAACGCTGGAGCAACTCAGCAGATCAGGCAACATCTCTCGAGAAAATCTCCGGAGAGACCTAAAGAAAGGTCACCTCTTCGTTCTCTCCAGAGACGCTGCCTGACCCGCTGAGTTACTCCAGCATTTGGTGTCTATCTTGGGTGTAAACCAGCATCTGCAGCTCATTCCCTCACAACAATAGAGTCAAGGGAAGAGGCTGGTGTCCACTCACCCGCAACCCATAAAACAGACACCAACCCAGTCCCGAATCTCGCCGCACGGTCCGCCAGCTATTCCACGTACACTAATACTTCCCCAACAAATTCCCATCTGCATCCCACCACAAACAATCGCAGTCTGAGAAATGCAGCCTTGAAAAGTTATTTTTTTGCAACCAACGGTCTCTGTGCCTTGGTGAGATCCCAGCAAACATTGTAGGCTTTTGAAAAATATCTCTCAAAGTTTAGGAACTGCGAATTTTTTTCTACCCAGGGAGTTGTGAATCTGTGGAATTCTTTGCCTCAGAAGGCGGTGGAGGCCAATTCTCTGGATGCTTTCAAGAGTTAGATAGGGCTCTTAAAGATAGCGGAGTCAGGGGATATGGGGAGAAGGCAGGAACGGGGTACCGATTGTGGATGATCAGCCATGATCACAGTGAATCTGTGGAATTATCTGCCACAGAAGGTAGTTGAGGCCACAGTTCATTGGCTATATTTAAGAGGGAGTTAGATGTGGCCCTTGTGGCTAAAGGGATCAGGGGGTATGGAGAGAAGGCAGGTACAGGATACTGAGTTGGATGATCAGCAATTATCATATTGAAACGGCGGTGCAGGCTCGAATGGCCGAATGGCCTACTCCTGCACCTATTTTCTATGTTTCTATGTTTCTATGAATGGCGTTGCTGGTTCGAAGGGCCGAATGGCCTACTCCTCCACCTATTGTCTATTGTCTATTGAATGGCGGTGCAGGCTCGAAGGGCCGAATGGCCTACTCCTGCACCTATTTTCTATGTTTCTATATTTCTATGTTTCTATGAATGGTGGCGCTGGCTCGAAGGGCCGAAGGGCCGAATGGCTTACTCCTGTCTCCTGTCTATTGTGAATACGTAACAACTTAAATGCTTTAACAATGAAATGTTACAATTCCAACTCCCCTTAACCTAAATCTGACATTGTGATTCTGTCGGGGAAAAAAAGTTATTCTGATTAGTAATAAGTATTTAATCAAAGATTGCAATAGCTGGAATCTTTAAAACTCTGCAAAAAAATTATGCCCACAAAGTTACCTCCTTTGGTTTAGTACTCAATGTTTGATCCAAGCTTGCAGTTGCTGGAGATTTGAAAGTGTATCTAAAAAAAAGTTATTCCACGCTACTTTGTAAAAATAGTTTTTCCAAAATTTCAATTGCTGGAATTGGTGAAATCTGGGACACAAAATGTTGTTATTTGTGATAGTTATTGTTTACAAAGCTGTGATTCTGCAAACTCTGTCCTGAAAAGTTTTGCCACACAAAAAAAAAAAGTTATTCTGCGTTTTACATTGTACATAGATTTGCATTCTACTCGCGGTAGCTGGGCTCGCTCGCTCGCTCGCTGCTTACCAGAGTGCGGTCGAAGCGAGGGGGCTTGGACGGCGCCGAGAAGCCGAAGAGTTCCACGATGAGCAGGGCGAGAGAGAGAGGCGACATCCCGGTGGCGAAACACGGACCCGGGTCCCGGGGAACGCCGCTCACAAACCGACACTGCGCCGGGCTCTCTCCCTCTCCCCCTCTCTCTGTCTCTCTCCCTCTCTATCTCCCGGTCTCTCTCTCACCCTCTCTGTCTCCCTCCCTCAGTCTCTCTCCCCCTCTCTCTCCTTGCCCCTCTCCCTGTCTCTCTCCCTCTCTATCTCTCGGTCTCTCTCTCTCTCTCCCCCTCCGTCTCTCTCCGTCTCTCTCTCCTTGCCCCTCTCCCTGTCTCTCTCCCTCTCTATCTCTCGGTCTCTCTCTCTCCCCCTCTCTCTCCTTGCCCCTCTATCTGTCTCTCTCCCTCTATATCTCTCGGTCTCTCTCTCTTCCTCTCTCTCTCTCTCTCTCTCTCTCTCTCTCTCTCTCTCTGTCTCCCTGCCTCTCTCCTTCTCTCTTTCTCTCTCTCTCCCCCTGTCTTTCTGCCTATCCTCCTCTCTCTCCCTGTCTCCTATCCCTGTCCCTCTCTCTATGTCTCTCGGTCTCTCTCCCCAGTCTCCCTCCCTCTCTCTCTCCTTGCTTCTCTGTCTGTCTGTCTGTCTGTCTGTCTGTCTGTCTGTCTGTCTGTCTGTCTGTCTGTCTGTCTGTCTGTCTGTCTGTCTGTCTGTCTGTCTGTCTGTCTGTCTGTCTGTCTGTCTGTCTCACTCTCAGCCACTGCCCGGTGTGTCGGTGCCCGCGGTCTGAGCCTCTCGCTGCCACTTTTAACCGGACAGTTTGTGTCGCCTCGCCCACGTGGAGCCGGGGAACCCACCCCGGGCACTGGCCACGCCCACACATGGCCATTAGCCCCTCCCCCAGAGAGGCCACGCCCACTGCCACAATTGGCCCCTCCCTCACAGTGTAGACCACGCCTAATATGTCAGTGACCACGCCCCATGGTGGAGGCCACACCCTCTTTCATCGGTAGCCCCGCCTCCATGGTGGAGGCCACGCCCATTGTCCACCAGCCCCCTCCTCCATTGAGAAGGCCACGCCCATTATTATACGACAGGCTCCGCCCCCTCACACAGGCCACGCCCATCTTCCGTGGAGGTCCCGCCCACAGCCCGCTGGCTCCTCCCCCATGGTGGAGGCCATATCCTTGAGTACAGCCCTAGCTATCATCTACCTCATTGGAGACATTTGGACTATCTGTCATCGGACTTTACTGGACTTTACCTTGCACTAAACGTTTATCCCTCCCTCAGTCTCTCTCCCCCTCTCTCTCCTTGCCCCTCTCCCTGTCTATCTCTCGGTCCTATATCTGTACACTGTGGACGGCTCGATGGCAATCATGTATAGTCTTTCTGCTGACTGGATAGCACGCAAAAAAAACAGTTCACTGTACCTCGGTACACGTGATAATAAACTAAACTAAACTAATGATACTAAACTAAACTAAAATAATGCTTCCCATTTTAAATGACAAGCAGTACTACAATAGGATGTTAAATCCAAGTATGGCAGAATTGGCCTTCAATGAGAGCACTCCATTTGCTTCCCAAATTCCTGACACTCTGTGTACTAAAATACGATTATCTGGAGAAGTACCCAACCCGAAACGTCACCTATCCATGTTCTCCACAGATGCTGCCTGACCCACTGAGTTACTCCAGCACTTTGTGAAACATCACCTATCCATATTCTCCACAGATGCTGCCTGACCCACTGAGTTA
>NC_045996.1:13834235-13906735 GCF_010909765.2 Amblyraja radiata
CCCATTGAATCTGCTATCCCATCCTCAGCCACAATAAGTTTAGAACATAGACGAGTACAGCACAGGAACAGGCCCTTCAGCCCATTATGTGTCTGCTAGGCATGATGCCAAATTAAACTACAAGTGATCCACATCCTTCCAATCCCTGCATACCCATGTGCATATTTAAAAGCCTCTTTAAACACCACTATCAGAGTTAGATTTTGCTCTTAGCATTTACCTCTTGGGCCTAACGGAATCAAGGGATAGGGGGGAAAAGCAGGAACGGGGTACTGATTTTGGATGGTCGGCCATGATCATATTGAATGGAGCTGCTGGATCGACGGGCCGAATGGCCTACTCCTGCACCTATTTTCTATGTTTCTATCATATCTGCCTTTCATCAGTTAGAGTGCTGTCAATGCCACCCATCTACATGTCTGACGAAGGGTCACGACCCGAAATGTCACCCATTCCTTCTCTCCACAGATGCTGCCTGTCCAGCATTTTGTGTGGATCATTAGTGTCCAGGTGATTGCTGGTCGGCTTAGACTCGGAGGGCCGAAGGGCCTGTTTCCATGGTGTATCTCTGGGAATAAAATAACAATTCATAAATAAATTGTGCTGATCATCAAAGATTTAAACGTACATGAGCGATGAAGCACGAGTGGGATTGCTACTCTGTGGTCTGAGTGTTTGGACGTCGACAGACCGAGATTGATACAAGCTGCTGGATGGATAGAGCCGCGAAGCACTTAAGCAACTGGTTAGAGCTGCCACTGGCCTGGGGGAGTTCGTGGTGGAAAATCCCAGAGATAAGAAAATGTGTAGGAAAGAACTGCAGATGCTGGTTTAAATCGAAGATAGACACAAAATGCTGGAGTAACTCAGCGGGACAGGCAGCATCTCTGGAGAGAAGGAATGGGTGACGTCTGAAGAAGGGTCTCGACCCAAAACGTCACCCATTCCTTCTCTCCAGAGATGCTGCCTGTCCCGCTCAGTTACTTTATAAGATCACCCCTCATCATTTGTTTAGTTTAGAGATACAGCGCGGAAACAGGCCATTCGGCCCACCCAATCCGTGCCGACCAGCGACCCCCCGCACACTAACCCTGTCCCACACACACACTAACCCTGTCCCACACACACAAGGGAAAATTTACATTTATACCGAGCCAATTAACCTACAAACCTGCATGTGTTTGGAGTGTGGGAGCAAGCCCATAGCTCGGATCGAACTTAGGAATACCGTGGTGTACAGTTGGTGTACTTTTTTGTTTTGTTTTTACCAAAAATAATTTTAAATAGCTATTTACAAAAATACACTCAAATATACAAACAAACTCACCACCATACTACAAAATAATAGTGTACCGTAGTGTTATAGTGGTGTGTACACTGGTGTTCAGTAGTGTGTACAGTGACGTGTACACTGGTGTTCAGTAGTGTGTACAGTGACGTGTACACTGGTGTTCAGTAGTGTGTACAGTGACGTGTACACTGGTGTTCAGTAGTGTGTACAGTGAGGTGTACACTGGTGTTCAGTAGTGTGTACAGTGACGTGTACACTGGTGTTCAGTAGTGTGTACAGTGACGTGTACAGTAGTGTGTACAGTAGTGTGTACAGTGACGTGTACACTGGTGTTCAGTAGTGTGTACAGTGACGTGTACAGTAGTGTGTACAGTAGTGTGTACAGTGCCCAGGAGCAACTCAACGTAGCATGGTGTGTAGTGGTGTACAGTGATGTTACAATGGTGGATAGTGGTGTACAGTCGTGTGAACACTGGAGTGTACAGTAGTGTGTACAGTATTGTTACAATGGTGTACAGTAGTGTGTACAGTGGTGTACAAAAGTGTTACAATGGGGGTACAGATTGGCATGTACAGTGGTGTACAGTGGTGTGTAGGTTGTAGTGGTATAGAAACATAGAAACATAGAAACATAGAAATTAGGTGCAGGAGTAGGCCATTCGGCCCTTCTAGCCTGCACCGCCATTCAATATGATCATGGCTGATCATCTAACTCAGTATCCCGTACCTGCCTTCTCTCCATACCCTCTGATCCCCTTAGCAACAAGGGCCACATCTAACTCCCTCTTAAATATAGCCAATGAACTGGCCTCAACTACCCTCTGTGGCAGAGAGTTCCAGAGATTCACCACTCTCTGTGTGAAAAAAGTTCTTCTCATCTCGGTTTTAAAGGATTTCCCCCTTATCCTTAAGCTGTGACCCCTTGGCCTGGACTTCCCCAACATCGGGAGCAATCTTCCTGCATCTAGCCTGTCCAACCCCTTAAGAATTTTGTAAGTATACAATAGTATGTACAGTGGCACACACAATGATGTATCCAGTGGTGTGTAATTGTGTACAGTGATGTGTGCAGTAATGTCTACAGTGGTGTACAGTAATCTGTACAGTGATGCGCAGTTGTGTGTACACTGGTGTACAATAGTGTGTAGAGTAATGTTTAGTGGTGTGTACAGTTGCGTGCAGTAGTGTTATAGTGATGTGTACACTGGTGTACAGTAGTGAGTACAGGAGTGTGAACAGTAATGTTTAGTGGTGTGTACAGTAGTGTTACGGTGGTGTGTACAGTCATGTACAGTAGTGTGTACAGTAGGTGTGTACTCCCTGCGCCTGTCTTATCCCGGGAGCGGGGGCTGTTCCTCGGGCCGCCAGGCGAGGTCAGTATCCCTGCCGCCCACCCGCACTCGCTCCACCCTCGCCAAACTTTCACTTTCCACCGTGTGCTTGTTGCGAGCGGGGCCTGGCCGGACCGGCGGCCGCTCTGGGGGGCTTCTGCCGCGGGGGGGAATCTTCCACCCTGCCCCGGCCAGAGAGGACTGTGTGGCACCGAGGCGGTGAAACCCTCACAATAGAAACTGCATGTCAATGATTCCAATCGGTTACATACAGTGCGCGGCCCTGCGTTATTTGAATTAAACCCCCCCAAAGGGATGGTTCATTGATATATCTACTCCTTCCTGCGACCGTCCTCTCACTCCACACGATGTCAAACAGCCCTAAACCTCGCCTAGTCTCTCTCTCCCACCGCAAGCTGCCCCTCATCCCCTTCGCCTGCCTCTGGATACCGTGCAGCAACCGTTTCGTCTGCCTTGGGACGGCCACCGGCTCCGGGGCTCAGGGCAACGGGCTGATCGCTGTGTACGGGACAGCGAGCGGAGAGATCAGAGACGTACACACGGTAACTCTTTTGTTCCTTTTTGCCTTTGAGCCTCGGCGTTGCAGGCACGGGGGAGGTGGAGGGGAGGGGGTGGAGAGTGGGAGGACAATGTTCCAGGTCTGAAGAAGGGTCTCGACCCCCCAAACATCACCCATTCCTTCTCTCCAGAGACCCTGCCTGTCCCGCTGAGTTACTCCCAGTATTTTGTGTCCTATCTTCGTAAACCAACATCTTCAGTTCCCTGCTACAAATTGTTACACGTGTAACAACTGAAGAAGATTCATTGTTGCAAATATGTAACTAGACTTCCCTCAACAATGGATACATCAGTTCCCGTGTAGTAGCCAAATATTGATACAATGAAGACACAAAGTACTGGAGTAACTCAGCCGCATCAGGTAGCTTCAAGGAACTGCAGATGCTGGTTTACCAAAAAAAGGCTCAAAGTGCTGGAGTAACTCAGCCGGGTCAGGCAGCATCAAGGAACTGCAGATGCATGTTGACACAAAAAGACACAAAGATCTGGAGTAACTCAGCCGGGTCAGGCAGCATCAAGGAACTGAAGATGCATGTTGACACAAAAAGACACAAAGTGCTGGAGTAACTCAGCCGGGTCAGGCAGCATCAAGGAACTGCAGATGCTGGTTTACCAAAAAAAAGGCTCAAAGTGCTGGAGTAACTCTGCCGGGACAGGTAGCTTCAAGGAACTGCAGATGCTGGTTTACAAAAAAAAGGCTCAAAGTACTGGAGTAACTCCAGCCGGGTCAGGTAGCGTCAAGGAATTGCAGATGCTGGTTTACAAAAAAAAAGGCTCAAAGTACTGGAGTAACTCCAGCCGAGTCAGGCAGCATTAAGGAACTGCAGATGCATGTTGACACAAAAAGACACAAAATGCTGGAGTAACTCTGGATCAGGCAGCATCTGTAGCAACAAGGAACTGTAGGTGCAGTTTACACAAAAGGGCACAAAGTGCTGGAGTAACTGAGCGGGTCAGGCAGCATCAAGGAACTGCAGATGCATGTTTACACAAAAAGACACAAAGTGCTGGAGTACCTCTGGGTCAGGCAGCATCTGTAGAAACAAGGAACTGCAGGTACTAGTTAACACAAAAAGGACAACAAAGACTGATATACCATACAAACATACAATCAGGTCAAACTCGTACAATAGGTAGATCAAAGGAGAATCGACAATAGACAATAGGTGCAGGAGTAGGCCATTCAGCCCTTCGAGCCAGCACCGCCATTCAATGTGATCATGGCTGATCATCCACAATCAGTAGCCCCATCCTGCCTTCTCCCCATATCCCTTGACTATCTTTAAGAGCTCACTCTAAACTCTTGAAAGCATCCAGAAAATTGGCCTCCACTGCTTTCTAAGGCAGGGAATTCCACAGATTCACAACTCTCTGGGCGAAAAAGTTTTTCTTCGTCTCTGTTCTAAACGGCCGACCCCTTATTCTTATACTGTGGTCTCTGGTTCTGGACTCCCTCATCATTGGGAATGATTGTCTCTAGCGTGTCCAATCCCTTAATAATCTTATATGTTTCAATAAGATCTCCTCTCATCCTTCTAAATTCCAGTGTATACAAGCCCAGTCGCTCCATTCTACCAACATATGACAGTCCCGCCATCCCAAGAATTAACCTTGTGAACCTACGCTGCACTCCCTCAATAGCAAGAATGTCCTTCCTCAAATTTGGAGACCAAAACTACACACAATACTCCAGGTGTGGTCTCACCAGGGCCCTGTACGACTGCAGAAGGACCTCTTTGCTCCTATACTCAACTCCTCTTGTTATGAAGGCCAACAATGCCATTAGCTTTCTTCACTGCCTACTGTACCTGCATGCTTACTTCCAGTGACTGATGAACAAGAACCCCCCCCAGATCTCGTTGTACTTCCCCTTTTCCCAACTTGACACCTCCAAGATTCCAGAGAAAACTATCTGAGTTTGACAATCTTTTACTGGTGTTTTAAGAATTTTGTGATTGTTATTTCGTAGACCCATAATCTGACTTTGTTTCTTGAAACATTCCAGGAGACAAAATTGTGGTGACAGGAAAGGCAAAGACAACATGTAATAAAGTAACTTAAAATGTATCTGTTGGTTGGCATCTTTGCCCAAGTCGGGTTAGTTTGTTTTAGCGATACAGCATGGAAACAGGCCCTTCGGCCCACCGAGTCCATGCTGACCACCCTAGTTCACACTAGTTCTATGTTATCCCACTTCCCATCCACCTGTCACACCCACGGGGCAATTTGCAGAGGCCTATTAACTTGGTTAAAGGTTCACAGTGATATGGGCCGAGGGCCAGGAAAGTCATCTCTGACCCCTCTCACCCTGGCCACAAGCTCTTTGAATCATTTCCCTCTGGAAGGCGACTCCGGACTGTCAAAGCTGCCACAGCCAGACATAAAAACAGTTTTTATCCACGAATAGTAGCTCGACTCAATAACCAAAAATCTGTAGCCTCCTTTTGCTCTGGTATTTTATTTAATTCACATGTTTAATCAATAATAATGTTTTATTATTAATGTTTAATGTTTTATGTGTCATTCCTAACTGTCATTGTATGTCATGTTGTCACTTGCGGGGGGAGCACCAAAGCAAATTCCTTGTATGTGAATACTTGGCCAATAAATATATTCATTCATTGGAAAATAGGACTAGCTTAGCTGGATAGCATGGTTGTGTTGGGCTGAAGGGCCTGTTTCCCTGCTATGTGGCTCCCTGATCATGGTTGTGGGGAGAAAGCAGGGGGCACCTGGAGTAGATTCAGGATTACTTGATTGCTGGATATGGCATGGAAACAGGCCCTTCGGCCCACCGAGTCCATGCCGACCATCGATCACCCTAAGCTACCGAACTTCCCCATCCACTCCCGACACACTCGGGACAATTCACGGAGGGTCAATTAACCTACAAACCTGCACATTTTGGGAATGCGGGAAGAAACTGGAGCACCCGGTGGTAACCCACATGGTCACGGGGAGAACGTGCAAACTCCGCGCTGACAGCACCTGAGGTCAGGATCGAACCCGGGTCTCTGGCACCGTGAGGCAGCGGCTCTACCTGGCATGCCACCCACAACTCTTGGCTTTTTAAGATGAAAAAAACATTTGTTGTGTCCAGACACTTTCTCTCTCCACGTCAGTAGATAAGAGATTGTGTTGCCATTGACAGCGATGATTTGTGTGCAAGACTTTAACCCCTCAGCAGTAACGTTCTACAAGTTGCAGTTTGTGCAGCCTGCCCTTGCATGGTTGCAAATACTGAGATCTACAAACAAAAATCTTAGTGGTAAATGCTATATTTTAAATTAGTTTTATTCTCATCTCTTTGAAATTTAGTTTTGTTCAGTTTCGGGTCATGCAGCATCTCTGGAGAACATGGGTCGGGAACCTTCTTCAGACAATGAAGTCCTTACTTGCTGTAGTTTTACAGGCCCATGAGCACAATAGCACTTGGATAAATGTACAATAAACAATAATACAATTAAATAATAATAAGTAATACAAGGGTCAAGAGTGTTTTATTGTCATATGTCCCAGATAGGACAATGAAATTCTTACATGCAGCAGCACAACAGAATATTGTAAACCTCGTACACTGTAAACAATATGATAAATGAGAGAAAAAAAGTTCAGTGTGTGTATGTACACATACTCACACATATAAATATGTACACGTATGCACACACACACATATATATATATTATTTATATAAATATATGTATATATTTATATGGAATTCTCTGCCACAGAAAGTAGTTGAGGCCAGTTCATTGGCTATATTTAAGAGGGAGTTAGATGTGGTCCTTGTGGCTAAAGGGATCAGGGGGTATGGAGAGAAGGCAGGTACAGGATACTGAGTTGGATGATCAGCCATGATCATATTGAATGGCGGTGCAGGCTCGAAGGGCCGAATGGCCTACTCCTGCACCTATTTTCTATGTTTCTAAATAAATATTTTATTATATATACAGTATATTATTTATAAGTGTATATGAAACAAAGTCTGTGGTAGATCGTAATTGCAGAGAGTCATATTGGTATGGTGATATATCAGATGGTCAGTCCATTGCGATGGGCTGAATGGCCTGTTGCTGTGCCCTATGACTCCAAGCTGTGACTCCAAGACTCGGCTTGTACTCGCTAGAATTTAGAAGATTGAGGGGGGATCTTATAGAAACTTACAAAATTCTTAAGGGGTTGGACAGGCTAGATGCAGGAAGATTGTTCCTGATGTTGGGGAAGTCCAGAACAAGGGGTCACAGTTTAAGGATAAGGAGGAAATCTTTTAGGACCGAGATGAGGAAAACATTTTTCACACAGAGAATGGTGAGTCTCTGGAATTCTCTGCCACAGAAGGTAGTTGAGGCCAGTTCATTGGCTATATTTAAGAGGGAGTTAGATGTGGCCCTTGTGGCTAAAGGGATCAGGGGGTATGGAAAGAAGGCAGGTACAGGATACTGAGTTGGATGATCAGCCATGATCATATTGAATGGCGGTGCAGGCTCGAAGGGCCGAATGGCCTACTCCTGCACCTATTTTCTATGTTTCTATGTAAGGGCAATCCTAATACTGCCATCTCAACAGGTCTCCTCTATCTCCTAGATTGAGAAGCCGAGAGCATTCCGATGTGGGACATTTGGAGCATCTTCTCTCCAGCAGAGATACCTAGCGACGGGAGACTTTGATGGCAACCTCCACATCTGGTAACTTGCAGCTGGTTCGTGGCATGGGACAGAGTCTCAAACCTCGGGGTCCCAGAGTCAGGGAATCACGTTACACCTCTATAGGACTTTGGTCAGGGGACTAGAACTACTATCTATCTCTTTGGTGACCCTCGCACCCTCTATCCTTGATCGGACTTTGCTGGCACTACCTTGCACTTAACATTATTCCCTTATCATGTATCTATACACTTCTCTCCACATAAAGGTGTTCAACACAAGGTCCCTTTAATAACTCCATTCGGGAATTAAGGCAAACACTATTTTAGTTGCATAATGACAAGGAACTTCAAAGATTGGAAGCAAATGCTGTCCCAGGATATTAATAGACAATAGACAATAGGTGCAGGAGGAGGCCATTTGGCCCTTCGAGCCAGCACCGCCATTCAATGTGATCATGGCTGATCATCCCCAATCCTGCCTTCTCCCCATATCCCCTGACTCCGCTATCTTTAAGTGCCCTATCTAGCTCTCTCTGGAAAGCATCCAGAGAACCTGCCCCCACCGCCCTCTGAGGCAGAGAATTCCACAGATTCACCACTCTCTGTGAGAAAAAGTGTTTCCTCGTCTCCGTTCTAAATGGCTTACTCCTTATTCTTAAACTGTGTGGCCCCTGGTTCTGGACTCCCCCGACATCGGGAACATGTTTCCTCCCTCTAGTGTGTCCAAGCCCTTAACAATCTTATTAAGCAAACAGTGATAAGAGTAGATAGACACAAAATGCTGGAGTAACTCATCGGGACAGGCAGCATCTCTGGAGAGAAGGAATGGGTGATAAAGGCAACGTTTAGGGCCGAAACCCTTCTTCAGATATATATATATATATACAGACACACACACACACATATGAGTGTAGGAAGGAACTGCAGAAGCTGGTTTAAATCGAAGGTAGACACAATATGCTGGAGTAACTCATCGGGACAGGCAGCATCTCTGGAAAGAAGGAATGGGTGATATTTCGGGTCGAGACACTTCATCAGACTGTCAGTGATAAGAGCATTAATCTTTTAGAGCAGGGGGATCCAGAGGGCATAGGTTTAAGGTGAGAAAGGAAAGATTAATATGTATCTAAAATAAATGGTAAATTATTCCTAGTGTGCAAGTTTGTTGGGTGGTCAGTGTGGACTAGATGGGCAGAAGGGCCTGTTTCCTTGCTGTATCTCTAAACTAAGCCAAGTGCAATGATTGTAGTGTAGGAAGGAACTATAGATGCTGGTTTAAACCGAAGATAGACACAAAAATCTGGAGTAACTCAGCGGGTCAGACAGCATCTCCGGAGAAAAGGAATAAGTGACGTTTCGGGTCAAGACCCTTCTTGAAAACAATGATTGTAGTGCAAGAATAGCAGTTTGTGGATGGCAAACATATTTAAATTCACAGAGACAAGGTTAAGCCAAGTGTATGTGTTAAGTACTCCTAGGTATAAAATCATGAGAGGAATAGATCGGGTAGATGCACAGAATCTCCTGCCCAGAGAAGGGGAGCCGATGACCAGACAACGCAGGTTCAAGGTGAGGTGGAAAAGACGGAATCTGAGGGGTAACCTTTATCACACAAGGGTGGTGGGTGTGTGGAACGAGCTGCCAGAGGAGGTAGTTGAGGCTGGGACTATCCCAACGTTTAAGAACTAGTTAGACAGGTACATGGATAGGACAGGTTTGGAGGGATATGGGCCAAGCACAAGCAGGTGGGACTAGTGTAGCTGGGACATGTTGGCCGGTGTGGGCAAGTTGGGCCGAAGGGCCTGTTTCCACACTCTATGACTCTAAGTGAAAAGTCTAAAATCTGGTTTTTAAGGAAACTCTTGTGTCTGTCTCCCTGCAGGAACCTAGAGGCACCTGCGACCCCCTTCTACACAACCAAAGCACATCGGGAGATCATCAACTGCATTGACGGTGTGGGTGGACTGGGAATTGGTGAGGGGGCCCCGGAAATAGTCACTGGAAGCAGAGACGGTGAGTAGTGAAATAAACCAGAGTCAATGTGTAGGAAGATGCTGGTTCACAGTGAAGGTAGTAGACACAAAATACTGGAGTAACTCAGTGGGCCAGGCAGCATCTCTGGAGGGAAGGAATGGGTGACGTTTTTGGATCTGGACCGTACATCTTACCACCTCCTTACACACCTTATCCCATCCATTATTTCTGTGTCTCCCTCTTCCCTGACTCGCAGTGGATATGCAGGGAATGGTGGGGTATGAATCACGAGCAGGCAGAAGAGATGTATTTGGCATCATGTTTGGCACAGACATAATGGGCTGAAGGGCCTGTCCCTGTGCTGTCCTGTTAGAAACATAGAAAATAGGTGCAGGAGGAGGCCATTCGGCCCTTCGAGCTAGCACCGCCATTCATTGTGATCATGGCTGATCGTCCCCTATCAATAACCCGTGCCTGCCTTCTCCCCATATCCCTTGACTCCACTAGCCCCTAGAGCTCTATCTAACTCTCTCTTAAATCCACCCAGTGACTTGGCCTCCACTGCCCTCTGTGGCAGGGAATTCCACAAATTCACAACTCTCTGGGTGAAAAAGTTTTTTCTCGCCTCAGTCTTAAATGACCTCCCCTTTATTCTAAGACTGTGGCCCCTGATTCTGGACTCACCCAACATTGGGAAATTTTTTCCTGCATCTAGCTTGTCTAGTCCTTTTATAATTTTACATTTTTCTATAAGAACCCCCTCATCCTTCTAAACTCCAGTGAATACAAGCCTAGTCTTTTCAATCTTTCTTCATATGACAGTCCCACCATCCCAGGGATCAATCTCGTGAACCTACGCTGCACTGCTTCAATCACAAGGATGTCCTTCCTCCAATTAGGAGAGCAAAACGGTTCTATATTCTAAATGGGAATGGTATGGATGGGTACTTGATGGTCAGCATGGGCATGGTGGGCCGAAGGGCCTGTGTCTGCTGTATGACAATGTTACTTTGCCAGAATCACTTGGGAATGGTGGAGTTTGGTGGGAAGGCGGTGAGGTGGTGGCGGGATATCTCTCTACCTCTCCCCACAGGCACGGTCAAGGTGTGGGACTCGCGGCAGAAGGACCTGCCCGTGGCAAACATGGAGCCCGCACAGGGTGGTCACAGGAGGGACTGCTGGGCTGTTGCCTTCGGTGAGATCCTGCACACTTTACCATGCACTCTCCGTCACACACACACACACACACACACACACACACACACACACACACCCACACACACACACACACACCCACACACATACACACACACACATACACCCACACACACCCCCCACACACCCCCCCCACACACACACACACACACACACACACACACATATACACACACACACATATATACACACACACACACACACACACACACCCACACACACATATACACACTCACACACACACACACACACACACACACACACACCCACCCACACACACATA
Source organism: Amblyraja radiata (assembly GCF_010909765.2). Classification (NCBI taxonomy): domain Eukaryota; kingdom Metazoa; phylum Chordata; class Chondrichthyes; order Rajiformes; family Rajidae; genus Amblyraja; species Amblyraja radiata. Next base: position 13,845,555 of record NC_045996.1, read on the forward strand.
TACACACACATATACACACACACACCCACACACACACCCTCACTCACACACACACCCTCACACACACACACACCCTCAAACACACACCCTCAAACACACACGCCCTCACACACACACATTCTCACTCACACACCCACACACACACACACCATTTCTCTGTCACACCCACACATTGCTTCTCACATACTCCCTCCTCTCACACACTCAGATACACACCCCCTCTAACGCACTCCCACATACACTCCCCCTCTCACACACACACCCCTTCTCTTAAATACACACAACCCTTCTTACACACTCACACACACACTCCCCCTCATACACTCATTTACACACTCCCACTCACACACACACATACCAATGACGGTGTATGTTTGGGCCAGTGCAGGTCACGCATGTAACCGGTGGGACCGCTGTGTATGCGCTGGATATGATAACGGGGACATCAAGCTCTTTGACCTGCGCAACATGGAGGTCCGATGGGAGACTAATGTCAAGAGTGGGGTAAGTTGGAGCTGGAGTAACTCAGCGGGACAGGCAGCATCTCCGGAGAGAAGGAATGGGTGACGTTTCGGGTCGAGACCCTTCTTCAAACTAATGGAGCTGACCCAGGCAGCAATGAGGGTAAATCTAGTGGAGGCAGATATGATAGTGGAATTTGAGAGGTTTTCAGATTGGCTCATGGATAGGCAGGGAATGGAGGGATATTTAGAGATTAGTTTGGCATCATGGTTAAGAAACGTTTAGGCAGGTACATTAATATGAAAGGTTTAGAGGGATATGGGCCAAACGCAGGCAGGTGGGAATAATGTAGATGGGGCATGTTGTGCAGAAGGGCCTGTTTCCATGCTGTAAGACACCATGCTTGGCAGGGACATTGTGGGCCGAAGGGACTGTTCCTGTGCTGTAGTGTTCTCTGTGTAAGAAAGAACTGCAGATGCTGATTTAAATCGAAGGTAGACACAAAATGCTGGAGTAACTCAGCGGGTGAGGCAGCATCTCTGGAGAGAAGGAATAGGCGACGTTTCGGGTCGAGACCCTTCTTCAGTCTGAAAAAGGGTCTCGACCTGAAACGTTGCCCATTCTGTAATCGCCCTTCATGGTGGCTACAAAACTCCATGACTATTCAGTATAGGAGTAAAGAGGTTCTTCTGCAGTTGTACAGGGCTCTGGTGAGACCACATCTGGAGTATTGTGTACAGTTTTGGTCTGCTAATTTGAGGAAGGACATCCTTGTGATTGAGGCAGTGCAGCGCAGGTTCACGAGATTGATCCCTGGGATGGCGGGACTGTCATATGAGGAAAGATTGGAAAGACTAGGCTTGTATTCACTGGAGTTTAGAAGGATGAGGGGGTCATCTTATAGAAACATATAAAATTATAAAAGGACTGGACAAGCTGGATGCAGGAAAAATGTTCCCAATGTTGGGCGAGTCCAGAGCTTGGGCCACCGTCTTAGAATAAAGGGGAGGCCATTTAAGACTGAGGTGAGAAAAAACCTTTTCACCCAGAGTTGCGAATTTATGGAATTCCCTGCCACAGAGGGCAGTGGAGGCCAAGTCACTGGATGGATTTAAGAGAGAGTTAGATAGAGCTCTAGGGGCTAGTGGAATCAAGGGATATGGGCAGAAGGCAGGCACGGGTTATTGATTGGGGACGATCAGCCATGATCACAATGAATGGCGGTGCTGACTCGAAGGGCTGAGTGGCCTCCTCCTGCACCTATATTCTATGTTTCTATCTGATCACTCTCCAGCTGAGGGTTGTTGTGTCCTGTGGAATTTTATCATTAGTGAGGAAGAACATCTTGGGAGGAGAAGGGAGGGAGTGAGTGGATTGAACCTGTTGTTGAACCTTGCAGCTTAGAGAGGTCTCTGGGCTTTCTCCCTGTACAGGTGTGCTGCGTGGAATTTGACGGGAAGGAGAGGAGTTTACATAAGCTGGTGGCAACCACACTGGAGGGCAGGATACATGTCTTCAACCTGCATGCCTTCAATGCCAACAGCGACTTGGTGTGTCAGAGTGAGAAGGTGAGGTGTGGGCAGTGGGCGGGCAAGGGTACCCACTGGCCAGCACTGCAAGGCAATGATGCCGTGGCAAAAATATATCAGAAAGAACTGCAGATGCTGGTTCAAATCGAAGGTAGACACAAAATGCTGGAGTAACTCAGCGGGTGGGCCACACCATATGGAATTCCCTGCCACAGAGGGCAGTGGCGGCCAAGTCAATGGATGGAGTTAAGAGAGAGTTAGAAAGAGCCCTTAAAAAACCCCTTCGTCAGGCAAGTCACAAAACGTTTCGCCTATTTCCAATCTCCAACGCATGATCGAGAATCAAAGTTTAAAACGTATCCAGGGAGTTGTCGCCCGAACACTGATGCACAGTTCTACAGAACAGAAACAGGCCATTCGGCCCACCTTGTCCATGCCAAGCAAGTTGGCATTCTGGGCTAGTCCCATTTGCCTGCAATTGGCCCGTCTCCGTCTCACTGAAGTTTGGCAGTGGAGGCCAAGTCACTGGATGGATTTAAGAGAGAGTTAGATCAAGCTCTAGGGGCTAGTGGAGTCAAGAGATATGGGGAGAAGGCAGGCACGGGTTATTGATAGGGGACAATCAGCCATGATCACAATGAATTGCGGTGCTGGCTCGAAGGGCCGAATGGCCTCCTCCTGCACCTATTTTCTATGTTTCTATCTCTGGAGTGGGCGACATTTCGGGTCGAGAGCCTTCTTCAGACTGATGTTGTTGGGGGGGGGGAGGGGCAGGACTGAGATAGAATGTAGTCGGAGACTAGTGGGAGAATTGGGAAGGGGGATGGAGAGAGAGAGAAAGCAAGTACTATCAGGTTAGAGAAGTTAATGTCCATACCGCTGGGGTGTAAGCTACCCAAGTGAAATATGAGGTGCTGCTCCTCCAATTTGCGCTGGGCCTCACTCTGACAATGGAGGAGGCCCAGGACAGAAAAACAATGTTGTTACACTGTGTTCTACTCCCTGGTAAATTTCCCCCTCTACAATACCTATTGTACTTGTATACGGACCGATAGTGCTCAAGGTAACGGAACTGTCCTCTCACCAACCGGAGAGTGGTCCTGTCCTACCATCTATCTAGATGGAGACTTTAATCGGACTTTACCTTGCACCCTAAACATCATTCTCTCTAACCAGTCTCTGTACACTGTGAATATACAGTGGACACTAAATGCTGGAGTAACTCAGCGGGACAGGCAGCATCTTTGGAGAGAAGGAACGGGTGACGTTTTGGGTTGAGACTCTTCTTCAGACTGAAGAATCTGAAGAGGGGCGAAGTTGAAAGGAGATGTGTGGGGCGAAGTTTGTCAGGCGCAATTGTTACAGTCCCGTTAAGTAACCTGTGCGTTTTTTTTTGTCGTTTTGCGAAGCCGTACAAATTCACAGCTTGGACGGTCAGGCACTTGCCCCAGAATCGAGCCATCTTCGTAACGAGCGGCGGGGCTGGCTGTCTGCATCTGTGGAAACAGTAAGTGGCTGTAGTTTTGCATTGGGCAGGAGTTAAAGTACTGTGCGAGGGGGGGAGAGGGGGTTGCATGTGCAGTCTTGGCTGGGTCTGCAATAAACAGGTTCAGTCCGAAGATAGACACAAAATGCTGGAGTAGCTCAGCTGGGCTTGTACACCCTGGAGTTTAGAAGGATCAGAGGGAAGGTCCCACTTTCACAACCTCTGCCGAGTTTGCCCTTGACTCGTACTCGCAGCATGGTCGTCACGAGATGCTGAGAGAAAGGAGCAGCTGGGCTTGTACACTCCGGAGTTTAGAAGGATCAGAGGGGATCTCATTGAAACATATAAGATTGTTAAGGGCTTGGACACACTAGAGGCAGGAAACATGTTCCCGATGTTGGGGGAGTCCAGAACCAGGGGCCACACACAGTTTAAGAATAAGGAGTAAGCCATTTAGAACGGAGACGAGGAAACACTTTTTCTCACAGAGAGTGGTGAGTCTGTGGAATTCGCTGCCTCAGAGGGCGGTGGAGGCGGGTTCTCTGGATGCTTTCAAGAGAGAGCTAGATAGGGCTCTTAAAAATAGCGGAGTCAGGGGATATGGGGAGAAGGCAGGAACGGGGTACTGATTGGGGATGATCAGCCATGATCACATTGAAGGGCCAAATGGCCTACTCCTGCACCTATTGTCTATTGTCAGACAGCATCTCTGGAGAGAAGGAGTGGGTGACGTTTCGTGTTCAGATCCTTCTGAAATGGCACCTAATCCTTTTCGCAAGAGATGCTGCCTGACCCGCTGAGTTACTCCATCATTTTGTGTCTATCTTGGGTGTAAACCAGCATCTGCAGTTCTTCCTGCACACCAAAGACTTTCAAAGCCACTTCTGAAGTCACAAGCAGGACCGGGGTGGGGGGGGAGTTAATCCAGTCTCAATCACGGCTTGTAATTCTCTCATGAAGGCCATCGGGAAGATGACAGCCAAGTGGCAAGAAGGTACACAAAATTGCTGGGGAAACTCAGCGGGTGCAGCAGCATCTATGCAGCATCTTGGTTGCAATGGTTGAAGGAGTGGTGTGAGATTAGATGTTATTTCTTCAGTTGACTCCTCATTATCCTGTTATTATGGTTCAATGGATGCAATTTTATGATAAGTTTATCTGCCTATTTATTATTGATGGGTATCAGGCAAAGTCTGCCCTATTCACACTCCAGTGCATGTAGCCTACTTTAGTTTAGAGATACAACATGCAAACAGGCCCTTCTGCCCACAGAGTCTGCACCGACTAATCATCGCTCATTCATACTAGTTCTAGGTTATCCCACTTTCTCATTCACTCTCAACACACTTGGAGGCAATTTACAGGGGGGCCAATTAACCCACTACATCTTCTTCTTGCGTATGGCGTGCACAGCCTAAAGTTGTAGGACAACTTGTACTATTTGATCTTATTTGATTGTGCACGCCGGGTTGATTGCATTAGTCAGAACAGGGTGAAGGTTGCAATCTTCCACCCCCAATTAACCTACAAACACGCACGTCTTTGGGATGTGGGGGGAAACTCACAGGGAGAACGCACAACGCCGTGTGCAGTGCAGACAGCGCCTGTGGTCAGGATCGCACCTGCACCTCTGGCGCTGTGGTGCAGCAGCTCTACGCCATTGTCCCAGGAGCTTTGGGCAAATTCTACCCTCCCCTCACCCAAGATCAGCGTGATTCACAGAGGTCTTTGACCCCAGTGAGGTGGCCGGAGCGGGCGCACGTTCTTTAGACCTGTCCAGTGCATCTTTTTTCCTTTCTCTCTCTCTCTCTCTCCAGTGGCGATTCTCCAGCACAACTTGAAAGGACGGACCACGAACGAGAGGGCAAGGATTGTGCAGGCCCTACTCTCCTGAACAGCATCTCCCTCTCCTCACAACCCATCGGGAGCCTGGACTGGAACACTGACAAGCAAGGTCTTTGTATCTCCGCATCTTTTGACCACAAAGTCCACATCGTCTTTGTGGCAGACCAGCACGCTTTCTAGATGGGAACAGGGGATACAGGTGGCAGCTAGAACAATCCTTATTACTTGAAGCTTTTTAGCAATCAGCAAGAATGTTAAAGAGACCCCCGTAGAGATATAAGGTGTGAAATGTCACAATACTGTATTTTCTCAGCAGGAGTTTACACTGTAACAGCATTGGGACAAACTGTATTTCTCAATGCAAAGAAGTCTCATCTCATTGTCACGCCGGGTCCTTGGATTAATAAAGAAACTGTGAACACTAAACTTCTTCTTGCGTGGGGTGTGCACAAGCCTAAAGCTGTTGGACAACTTGTTCTATTTGATCGTATTTGATTGTGCACGCCTGGTTGATTGCATTCGTCGAAGCAGGGCGGACCACGTGAAGGTTGCAATCTCCCACCCCAACACTAAACTTCACCCACCTTTGCCTGTGTGTGAATGTGTGTGAGTGATTGGTGGTGGTCGGAGGGGCCGTAGGCGCAGATTGGCAGCCACGCTTCCGTCAGTCTGCCCCAGGGCAGCTGTGGCTACAGAAGTAGCTTACCACCACCGAGTGTGACTGAGGAGTGAATGAATAATGCGATGTAAAGCGCCTTGAGTATTAGAAAGGCGCTATATAAATCCCATCCATTATTATTATTATTAAACTGTGGTGTGTTTAGCCCTGATGCAAAACTGCACTCAAATGTTTACTTCTCATGTGTCGCAGCTAAAGAACAGAGTAATTCATGCTTACTGCACAAGGGCAGCACAGTGGCACGACGGTAGAGTCACTACAGAGTGCACGTTTGACCTGTCACCAGCCCAAACAAACACTCTCATTGGTATTCGTTTATCAGTAACGTGTTCTGACATAGTGTACAGTGGGGAGCAGTGGCAGAGTTGCTGCCTTGCAGCGCCAGAGACCCGGGTTCGATCCTGACTGCAGACGGACGCTGTCTATACAAAGTTTGTACCTTCTCTCTGTGACCACGTGGGTATTCTCAGGTTCCTAGGTTAATTGGCGAACATCAATCTCCACTGGGCAGCACACATGATGGCGTAGTGGTAGAGCAACTGCTTTACAGCGCCAGAGATCCGGGTTCGATCCCGACTACGGGTGCTTATCTGTACAGTGTTTGTATGTTCTCTCCGTGGGTGTTCTCTGAGATGTACAGGTTTGTAGGTTAATTGGCTTGGTGTAAATGTAAAATTGTCCCTAGTGTGTGGGGTAGTGTTGCCAAAGGGCCTGTTTCCACACTGTATCTCTCAACTAATCTCCGCTTTAAAAATACCCAATAACTAGTCTTGCACAGCCATCCATGTGGCAATGAATTCCACAGATTCACCACCCTCTGGCTAAAGAAATTCCTCATTTCCAGTCTAAAAGTCCGCCCGTAAGGGAAGGTCCTACTTTCACGACCTCTGCCGAGTTTGCCCTTGACTCACACTCGCAGCATGGTCGTCACGAGATGCTGAGAGAAAGGAGCAGCTGGGCTTGTACACTCCGGAGTTTAGAAGGATGAGAGGGCTGCTCATTGAAACATATAAGATTGTTAAGGGCTTGGACACACTAGAGGCAGGAAACATGTTCCCGATGTTGGGGGAGTCCAGAACCAGGGGCCACACAGTTTAAGAATAAGGAGTAAGCCATTTAGAACGGAGATGAGGTAGATGGGACTAGGTGAGAGTAAGTGTTCGGCCCGGACTAGAAAGGCCGAGATGGCCTATTTCCGTGCTGTAATTGTTATATGGTTATGAGGAAACACTTTTTCCTCACAGAGAGTGGTGAGTCTGTGGAATTCTCTGCCTGGTGGAGGCGGGTTCTCTGGAATGCTTTCAAGAGAGCTACATAGGGCTCTTAAAAATAGCGGAGTCAGGGGATATGGGGTGAAGGCAGGAACGGGGTACTGATTGGGGGTGATCTGCCATGATCATATTGAATGGCGGTGCTGGCTCGAAGGGTCAAATGGCCTGCTCCTGCACCTATTGTAAGTAGGTCTTAGCAGGTCGTGATGCTAGTCGTAGGTACTCATGGCATCAAGTAGGTCGGGGCGTTTTTTCAACATAATAAAAAAGGTTGTGAATTAGGTCATGAAAGTGGGACAGGCCCTTTGTATTGAGGCTGTCCCACTTGTCCTAGGCTGTTCCCACTGCTGGAAATGTCCTCTCCATGTCCAGCTGCTTCTGCAGTCTCTCATCCTAACACCGACTTACACAGCTGATGCCTGCTACGAGGAAAGATTGGACAAGCCAGGTTTGCAACCACAGGAAGGGGATTGGATCGAAAAATAAAAATCCTCAGGTCTTGACAGAGTGGAAGCAGTGGAGATGTTTCCCCTGAGAGAATCTAGAATCACAGTTTAAAACTAAGGGGTCATCCGTTTAGGACAGAGCGGAAACTAAATATTTGCTTTTGAATGCTTGAGAGTCTTCAGAATCTTCTTCCTCAAAAGGCAGTGTCAGCAAGAGTCTTTGAATCTCCAGGGCAGCTCCCAGGCTCTGGAACTCCCTCCCCCAACTGATCCGCAATTCCGTGTCCCTCACCATCTTCCAGTCCCGCCTCAAGACCCATCTCTTCACCTCTGCCTAACCTTAGCCCCACGTCCCCCTCCCTTTTCATCTGTGCATTAATTGCCTCATATTGTGTTTTGTATTGAATTCTGTCTTTACTTTGTGTACTAGTCAAGTCTCTACTATTTATTTCATTCCCCTTACATGTTTTTCCTCTACCTGCTAAATTTTTGTAAGGTGTCCTTGAGACTCTTGAAAGGCGCCATAAATAAAATGTATTATTATTATTATTAATGGCTGCAGTAAATAGATTGTATCTCAGCGAGTTACATATATAGGAACAGAGTTGAGGTCACAATCAGATCAATCTATTAAATGATGTTATTGCACCTGCCTCAGCTACCTCCTCTGGCAGCTTTTTCCATATACCCTCTCATCCGAGTGAAATTGCTGGTGAGTGCGGACTCAGTGGGCCAAAGAGCCTGTTTCCGTGCTGTATCTAAACCAAACCAGCAGCAAATTCAGGCAGATTTAGTGTCCAGGCCCTCCGTGAACCGATCTGGTCTCAAACAAATCTTCCCGCACTTGCATCAAAAGCAGAAAGTAATGAGAGAGATTTTAATTAAACTTCAACCCAGTTGAACAGAGCAGCCCGGAAAATAAACAAGAAGCAAAAGGTCACTGTTGGTAACTAAAATTTTAATGCAGTACCATTTCTTGCTGCAAGGAATGATAGCGATGCAGTCTTGTTTAGTACACAATCAGACTTTATAGACTAGCAGATTACAGTAAAGGTACATGGAACATTGAGATTTATAGTTTTCGTATAAAATTGTTAGTACAAACATCTAAATTGATGTACGATGTTCCTTCAAATTCAGTTCCAATGCAGAGCAACATTACAGGTTGGTTCTCTAACAACTAGTTAGAGGGATGGATCAAGTTAAATATAACTATATATACTTTAAAACAATGTGAAAGGAACAAAAGCATGAACTATTAACACGTGAATCAAAAACTATATATATATACACACACACATTTTCCCTGCTTTCCTCCAGCACCTGCCCATCCCACATGATCAGGTCTTGGTGCCCGTCGCTCAGAGCGGGTGAGAAACATCATCTACTCTGCAGCCACACACCGAGGCTTTCAAACGAAAGCAACTTCCAAATGCAAGCAGGGCAGGGTTCTCCAAAAGCAGGATGCAAATGTGCGCTACTGAAACACAACTGCACCAAATCACCGCTTTGGAAGAAACTCGTGGAGAGAGAAAATTCAAGGTTTAAAAAAAAAAATTAAAAAAAATCTCGGAACCAGTAGCAACTCAAAACGAAAAAGGAAATGACCCATCTTGCAAGGTTTCCTAATAAACGGAATATTTTCAATATCCACTGGCACTATGACGGGCAGTTTCAGCAATTTTGTACAAAGCAAACAAATCTTGTCTCGGCTGCCGAAACAGCATCTAGATCCGAGTTAAGATGCACACAGTTTGGGAACTAAAACACGTTTGGTCTTCAGCAGATGTCTCAATGAATGGAAGCACTCGTTTTCAACTGGCTCAGCTCCTTTGAACCCAATATTCCCAACTGGCCAATTAGTTGGGGAATTAAACTACAAACCTCAATCTTGCGTTTTATCACAAGGACACTCAAATCAAATTCACATCTGTCACATTCACTTCTTTTTTAAAAAAAACAATTCAAAACTCCACGTTCATGCAAGTGCTAGGAAGCCAGACAAGTTGTCCTGACACTGATTTCTCAACTATCAATATCAGAACATGGTTAATGTGGACTGACTGAAGAAGCCCTGGGCTGATGGGCCCACCAGAATGGTCCAGCAATGAATGTCTCAACAAAACTAGTCAAATGATGACCAATTCTTCTCAACTTAATCTAAGAAACACAGGACTTTAAACCAAATGTCTGAATTAAATGGGATCATACGGTTCAAAGCGTTTGCATGAAACAAAGTTGAGGTACTTAAATCCCAAACCCAGCAACAGACAGGGGGGAAAAAAAATGACGAGGCCAACATTTCATAGAAAATCTTTTAGCAAATTATAAAAACAATTCAACAAGACGGTGTTTACTCTGCACTGTTGACAGGGGATTGCTCCCGGGAGCCCGACCAGGAACGTGCCGATTTACCAGGGGAATTCGACCGCGACCTCGACTGGGATGGCTTCCTGCGATGCTTGACCTCTGGCGAGCGGGATTCGCCCCGCTGCCGCTTGGCGTCACGGGCAGGCGACCTGCCGCGGGAGCCAGACCGGCTGCGGCTCAGCGAACGGCTCGCCGACCTCGAAGCGCTTCCGGAACCCTTGTAGCTGCGGGATCGCGAAGAGCTTCGAGAACGCGATCTGGTCCAAGACCTGGAAGAGAAAAGACACGGGTTATAGAGTGCCTAAATGAACAAAATCGCCGAGTCCTCTCCTGCGAGCGGTCATCGACTTGCTCTTCAGCCCATGTCATCACAACTATTGTCAGGCAGAACGGAAATAAATACTAGATATAAGTCTAGATATAATCAGGTTTAAGAAGGGACTGCAGATGCTGGAAAATCAAAGGTAGACAAAAGTGCTGGAGAAACTCAGCAGGTGCAGCAGCATCTATGGAGCGAAGGAAATGGGCAACGTTTCGTCCCGAAACGTTGCCCATTTCCTTCGCTCCATAGATGCTGCTGCACCCGCTGAGTTTCTACAGCACTTTTGTCTACCTATAATCAGGACTGGACCGTTGATGACCACATTCCATTTCCCAGTGGAAGATGTACAGTGGCCTCCAGCTGCAGTGACTAATGCCTTCTGTATGAAAGGCATAGAGCTTTTTCAAAAGTCGCCATATTCAAGGCTAGTGCAGAACCTATGCCCTTCTGCACAACATGCCCCATCTACATTATACCCCTCCTCTTAAACCATTCGGTAATGGACTTAGGGCCAAACGGCAACAATTCTGGTTGGATTGGGCACTAATGGCCCATCGTCAGGTGTCTGCCCTTGTCGCAAGTTGGCTCCAGCAGCCTCCCAGATGGAGATCTTAAAAAAAACTGGAGAACTCGGGGACCAGCCCAGTCTCCTAGTTTAAATTCATCTGATCCATAGAAACATAGAAAATAGGTGCAGGAGTAGGCCATTCGGCCCTTCGAGCCTGCACCGCCATTCAATATGATCATGGCTGATCATCCAACTCAGTATCCCATCCCTGCCTTCTCTCCATACCCCCTGATCCCTTTAGCCACAAGGGCCACATCTAACTCCCTCTTAAATATAGCCAATGAACTGTGGCCTCGACTACCCTCTGTGGCAGAGAGTTCCAGAGATTCACCACTCTCTGTGTGAAAAATGTTTTTCTCATCTCGGTCTTAAAAGGATTTACCCCTTATCCTTAAGCTGTGACCCCTTGTCCTGGACTTCCCCAACATCAGGAACAATCTTCCTGCTTTTGGAATGAGACAGTGCGAGCCCCCAATCGCTGCAACGATTACCTGTGGCGGCGAGGCTCCTCGATCAGTTGCACCCTTCGCCCACTGATCTCTTTCCCATCCAGTTTATCCATGGCATTTTTCAAATCAGTGTAAGAAGCAAACTCCACAATGCTATGAAGAGAGAAAAAACACACAAGTCAGCAATGGAATGATGGAATAGATGCAAAAGGGCAGAACAATTTCTAAAGTCATTTACTGCCAATGCAAATTTATATGCACGTTGCAATTAAGCCCAGTGATTTATAATTTGCCAATGGCAAACATCCAAGAGTTTCCAGTCCCCACCACAGCCATTATACAGGAGGGGCAAGTGCAGTGCACACCCTCTCTTTCCATCTTTGCCACTCCAAATCTCTCCAGCCCTCTCCAAACACCAATGTGCCTTGCCAAACACCTAAAGGTCTTCCTGCACAGTCACCTCGAGTCTAATTGCAGAGTTCACAGCTCCCCTTATCCATCAAGCACGCAAACAGGTATACAGCAAAGGTAGACAAAAATGCTAGGGAAACTCAGCGGGTGAGGCAGCATCTACGGAGCGAAGGAAATAGGCAACGTTTCGGGTCGAAACGTTGCCTATTCCCTTCGCTCCGTAGATGCTGCCTCACCCGCTGAGTTTCTCCAGCATTTTTGTCTACCTCTGGTATAGATACATTTTGTTGGCCTGTCTAGTCATGAACAATGGCAGAAATGTTTAATTGATTGTAATAAGTAAATATGCATCACCACTTTATTGAAGCCTTGGGGCCGAAATCCATCTTCAGACAGCAATATGTTTGACATTCAGTCTTGGTGTTTGTTCAAATAGCAAGCATATGTTTAAAATGTTACCATCCACATGAAGCCTAAAGTTGAACTAGAACTTTTGAGAACTGAACTAGAACTGACCTATGGACTTGCTGACAAATGACCAAATGCTGCTATTTATAATCCCATGCCCTTTCCTTGCTCATATTTGAAGCACGGGCAGAACACCTGCACTTTAACACATTATGAAAGCACAAAATTACTGCCGAGCTCCCCCCCAAAGAGGTTCCCCAGCTCACACAAATGCCAACAGTTTGACCACTCGTGAATACCCAAACATTACCCCAAGAAGAGAAAAAAAACTACATTTAGCTGGGAATGTTAAAAAATGGTTGGTAGACAAAAGTGCTGGAGAAATTCAGCAGGTGCAGCAGCATCTATGGAGCGAAGGAAATAGGTTTTGTTGCCCATTTCCTTCGCTCCATAGATGCTGCTGCACCCGCTGAGTTTCTCCAGCACTTTTGTCTACCTTCGATTTTCCAGCATCTGCAGTTCCTTCTTAAACATGTTAAAAATGGTTGTTCATTGTCAGCAAATATGGAAAGTGACCGCTGGTTGGGAGTACGTATTCTGAATTTAAATGATAACTAAAGGGCACTCTCTTACCCTTCATTATTGTGGATTCTATGAGCATCAGTGAAGGTCACTTCACCAGCCTGCCGCATGATGTCTTTCAGATCCTACAAACAGGAGACACACTTAATGTGGTTCACACAGGAACAAACACACAACACAATAACCACCAGTTAATTGCCTCAGAATTGGGATGTCATGCTATGGGACGGACTTTAAGTGTATGGGATGTGGACTGCTTGTGGTGTAGCCAAATGTAACCGGACAACAGGGCTAAACCACCCTGTTCCACCACACACAGGATGGCAACATAGGAACAATGAACATGCTGTGGAATGTCACAGTCAACTGCACCAAACTGAAGACCAGTGCTTCAAAGTTCCTGTAAATGGTCTGATCAAGATTTAAAATAATCTTCAGCACATCAGGCTTGTTAACTCGTGCTCAACCAAGCAAAAGGAATAACTTGGTTGGTGACGGCTTGAATTATTTACGAAAATTAACCAGCGGTGCCGGAAAAGAGAACCATCCCTTCAACTTGTAAAGAAAATGTGTGCTGGTCTCATTACCACCACTGTGGCGTACAGGGAGAATGGAGAGTGGTTTCACTTCAACATCACCGCCCCACCCCGCGGCCTCCATTTCCTTCGTATTATGTGCGTTTGGATCGCTCGATAAACATGTGGCATCATTTGTGTCGCAACCGAGTCAATACAGCAGGACCCATGGAATTATAGACCCCTGGAGAGGGGGGGGGGGGGGGAAGAAGCCTTGAAATATTGTGCTCAATATCATGACATCCCCATTCCACAAATTAAATATATATAAAATTTAAATTAGCCCTGGGTTACCCAGACATTTTACAAATTTTAGGCAACCGTCCAAGCCCTACACGATGATGCATCTAAGCATAGGGTGCACCGCCCACTCAATACGATACCCTGTCGATACAGCTTCTTGGGGCATGGCCCTTCCCTCAGTGGCACCGAATGTGCCTGCCACCCTGGGTAAGTACCACCAATAACCATGGGTTGGGTGAAGGCTCGGCCACCTCACAAGTCAATCTCCTGACAAGCCTCCGAGAGCGAGATCGACACGTTTTTATTTTTTCCTTACACCAGGAACTTGGGAATGCGACAGGAGTCGGCGCCATCGGTGACCCTAGGATCAGTACAACCCAGAACCCGCGTCCAGCCGCCTGAATTATCGTGGGAGCCGACTGGCAAATTAGTCAACACGGGACTATTCCAGATACAGGGCGCGACAACACGAGAAAAGGGAACTCCTGGTCAAAATGCCAATGACCTCACGACAAGCTGCTAAACAAAGGTTTTCAAATTTAGTCAAGCGGTCATTAATTTCCAACAATATTCAAACCATCAGATTTATACAGTTTGTACAATTATCACAGTAAATAGGCGTAAAATTGGAGTCGTTAACATTTACAATTCAGAAATGTAATGGCGATTCATTTTACAAGCTTGTGCAGAATACCATTAGATTTCAGAAAAAAAGATTTAATTAAAAATCAAGAGCCTCCCGAGATCATATTTTCACAAAAATAACCCAACATGTATCATGCAGCATTCATTGTGAATCATCATGTTTACAAAAAGGGACTGTCCACCTACTGACTGACAATTAACACACAGGGAGAGGGGGGGGGGGAGAGGGAGAAAGAGGGAGGGGGAGAGAGAGAAAGAGAGAGAGAAAGAGAGAGAGAAAGAGAGAGAGAAAGAGAGAGAGAAAGAGAGAGAGAAAGAGAGAGAGAAAGAGAGAGAGAGAGAGAGAGAGAAAGAGAGAGAGAGAGAGAGAGAGAGAGAGAGAGAGAGAGCGAGCGAGCGAGCGAGAGAGAGAGAGGTGGCAAAGCACCTAACACAGAGTGACATCAGGAAGCACTTTCTTCCATAATAATTAATGTCCAGGGGCAATAATTCGAAGTGTAATTGAAGTAGTTTGGAACAATTTTTTATGGCTTGGGACAGAACTGACATGGAATGGAAAGCAAAGCTCCCTATAGACAGTAATAGCTGCCAATAGACACAGTTAGGAGGTGCCAACCATCACATTCTCACAAGCCTCAACCCCCGCCCCAGAGTAAAGTCTCATCATTGAGGCTTTTCTTTTTTTTGCCCCATGAATACCACATATAATGGGTGGGAGGCAGGAGATTAAAATTGTGCGTGAACTGTGGTTGCGAGAATGCCGTTATGCAATGGATTAAATGCTTCAACAACACAAGAGTGTTTTATCTGGTCAATTTACACTAACCAGCTGCAGTAAAGTGGACTGCAGTTCATTCTCCACCAAGTCCGGGAGCAGCATTTTAATGCTACGCCTTTCGCAATCCACTAAAGGAAGGAAAACAGCAGTGGCAAAAACACCTTGGAGCAAATTGACCACCTTCCGTTGATACACGTCACACAAACACCTGCCTAAGATGCGGGGAAATTGTCCATGCAATGTGTTGAAAGAACACTGAGCGGTAACCCAGAAGCCACAAATACAAGGAACAATGATATTTGCTGGGGAAACAAGACGCAGTAAACAGGTTAATAGTTAGAGCTGCCTTTAACAGGCTTCCATTACCAGACTCCCAACTTGCTCAATGGACCTACTCCAAATTCCTACAAAATATTTGTATTATGCACGCACAGCTTCCCCAGGCACAAGGGTAAAGCAAGCTATGGGTTATATTTATGAAGTTATGACCCATGTGTTTAAGCAGAGGCATCCACGAAAAACTGAGATTCTTACAGTTTTAGTCTGTTACAATTCTTGCAGATTTATATTTAAATAAGTTGACCCACCTGCCAACTAACACGGGAAGAGAGATTCTTTACAATCAGCCGGTAGTCAGTGCGAACAGGAGGCCCATATCTGAAATCACATTAACAGCATCACTTGAAAGGAACAAAGAAAGATGGGACAAAGGCACTCAGTGGGGTCTGGCATCTGCCCCAACAATCAGGGATTTTTAGTTAGATGATCACACTATAGCATGAATGCCAATATGTGCCTTCAACCATGAAGGAAAGGTGATGTATCAATTCATTTTTACTGCTAGTTGGCAGTGGTCGGAGGGTGAAAACAAAACTCTAGCAGATAGAAAATGACAAGAAGCTCAAACATAAACAGCGCACAGGTGTCTGGGTCTTGCCATTAGCATTTCTCAGCTCATGGGAAGAAAACAAACTCTACAACATCCTCAAATTGCCGAAGGAGGAAGCGAATATTCCAGGCTGATGACGTGCTTACAGGGGAATATGTTAGGAAGCGCAGCTCAAAAGCATGAAGCCACACGCGAGGAAGTTGTTTAAACAAAGAGCAGGATTTGCATTTGACAATGATGGCGAGCAGCCAAAGATGAGAACAACGAGACAAGGGTGCGGTGCAGGGCAGGCAAAAGTGACTCGCTGCCAGGAAGGAAGATAAAGGAAGCAAGGTAGCAGATCCATGGGTTCAGACCAAGCTATAAAATTCCCCAAATGGAGAACAGGAAAACCGATGCTACGTTGTTCACGGATTTCTCCACCTCAAGAATATGATTATTTTTTAAAGCAATAACACTGAAGGAGCAAAGATCTATGCAGAAAATGCAATCAGAAAGAAGATTGATTACGGATAGCTTCCTGAATTGATGCAGTGGCATCGAAAGTACAGACAGCAGTTACAATGAAAGGAGTTACACTTCTTCCTCTTAATTTACACACTTCAATCAATTTGCTACCTTAGTCCACTGCTTCGTTCACTTTGGGGGCGATAGTAATTAAATCTCCCACCAAATCTGCCCCCTCCTCTCCGAGGTGGCGCCTTTGCAAGTTCCACCGTGATCCTAGAGGAGTTTGGACAAAAAGAAAAAATTACATTCGAACGAGAAAGGATACAAAATCAAAATGCTACACAACCTCGAATTGTTTATAGAAATAAGCTAACAAAAACAAGTAAACATTGAACTTCTCAAAACTGAAGTTTTAGCAATTCTAGCAATGTGATGCAAATGAGAACCAGAATTAGGATCACGTTCAACATACAGATGTTCCCGTGTTAAAATATTTAATACCAAGTTAGGAGGGGGACATGACCAGAAGGTCCACTTATAGTAGCCACAAGCAATTGATGAGAACTACAACCACTATTGATCGATAGAATTTATTGCCACACAACCAGGGTCGGTGGAATTTTGGGTTGTCAGCAGCGGTACAATAATAAAGAACACACAACCACAATAAAAAATATAACACAAACATCCACCACAGCATTCATCACTGTGGTGGAAGGCACAGAACTTGGCCAGACCTCCTCCATTTTCCCCCGTGGTCGGGACCTCCACCCTCCGCAGCCGTTGCTGCGGGCGTCCAGATGGTAAGGGACAAAGTCAAAGGCAAGGTAAGTCCAGGATCGGTTCTTCATCACCAGAGACCGCGGCTTCAGGCTGTTGTAGGCCGCAGGCCGGCGGTCGAAGATTTAAGGTTCCCGCCGCGCCGCAGCCAGAAGCACCGCAGACCGCAGGGCCGGTGGTCGAAGCTCCCCTCCAGGGGTGATGGTAAGTCCATGCCGAACCCGCGGTAGAAGTTGGCCGCGGGCCGGCAGTGGTGGCTTCTTCTTCCCCCGGGTCCCCCACGAGGGATCCCGGGCTGTAGACGCCGCGCCAGCTGGAGCTGTGCAGACCGCGGCTTCAGGCTGCCGGCTGCCCCGGGCCAGCGAAACGTAGCCGCTCCCCTCCAGCGAGGGCTCACCCGCTCCACGCCGAGAGTCCACGCTGCGCCCGCCGTTGAAGCCCCGGGCGCGTCTCCGGGAAAGGCCGCGCCGATCCTTGCTGTTAGGCCACGGGGGAGGCGACCTGGAAAAAGTCGCCTCTCCGTGGAGGAGGTGGCCGAATTCCTCGAATGCCCTATCCCGTTAAATGCCCAAATTCCATCAAATATGTTGACATTCTTGGACCACTTTCAGGGTGTTTCTAGTGTGGTGAATTAATCACAGATTATTCTGCAGTACTTACCGCTCATGGAACAGCTCCTTGCCATTCAGCTCATAAACAGCATCGTCAGCATCCCGTGCATCGTCAAATTCCTAAACAAGACAGGGTTTTGATTCAAACCAATGGTTAAGCATGTTTTACGAACACCTTCATAAAAACAGATAGCGATCGGTTGCAAGCCAAAGGTCAAGTCAAGTCACATTTATTTATATAGCACATTTAAAAAACAACTCTCATTTGCTAAAGTGCTTTACATTTGTTATAAGTTCAAATTCCACCATTGGAACTAATAAAACCACAGAGTCACGTAGTCTGTAGCTGGGTTCTCAGATTTAAGTGCCATAAAATTTCAATGACTCATCATTCTGGATCAGTCCAATAAAACAGGTTCAGATATATGCATTGTAAAAGGAATATATATTTACTGTTGATGTCTTTCATAGATCTCAAACCAATTCAACACAGCAAATAAGGCAGAAATCATGAGAACCATGGTGTTTAAGAAAGAACTGCAGATGCTGGAAAATCGAAGGTAGACAAAAACGCTGGAGGAACTCAGTGGGTGATGCAGCATCTATGGAGCGAAGGAATGGGTGACGTTTCGGGTCAAGACCCTTCTTCAGACTTGAAGGGTCTCGACCCAAAACGTCACCCATTCCTTCGCTCCATAGATGCTGCATCACCCGCTGAGTTCCTCCAGCATTTTCGTCTACCTATGAGAACCATGATGGTCACTTATAGCAAAGTTACAAAATTGCCACATATGCGGCACTATATCAATAATGAAGCAAGATTCACTTTAAAGATGAGCAAAAATGAACTCGTACCACTTGTGAAATGGAACTGGACCACAGGAGCAGAGGTTGGATAAGGCTTTGAATCACCTAGATTTGACCTTACAGATTTGGGTGCCAACTCATACCTCTATGGCTGATGTACAACTTCATTCAGGGCTGCCGAATGGAGTTGATAATCAATATAAACAACCAATTCCCAACCTGAAGATGGGGGAAGATCAGAGCAGCCAAAAGTGGTTCGTAGTGCTGAGGTAGACAAAAGTACTGGGGAAACTCAGCGGGTGCGGCAGCATCTATGGAGCGAAGGCAACGTTTCGGGCGGAAACCCTTCTGACGTTGTGACACGCTACCCACTGAAAAATGTTCCATAATGCAAGATAATATTTATTGACAAAGCTGCATCAACCAATGACTGCAACTACAAGCCTTATCCTTCTTGGCTGAAGAGGTCATTGGCTTGGAAGGTGCAGCTGAAGTAGCCTTGGTGACCAACAAAAGTACAATTCTTAAACGGTACACAATGCAGCCACTGTGCGCTGGCCGACCGGTGACAGAGAAAGCGAATGTTTTACAGTTGTTGAGATGCTGCTTTGGCTTGGATGGACCTGAGCTCGAGTTGTTGCCGCTGCACTCAACCAGTTACGTGGATGACACATTTCCTGCTCCGATTGCAAAAATCCTACAGTTCCACACCCCCAATTCTCAGCACCTTTACGCAACTCAATGGGGTCAAGGAAAGAGCGTTCACGTCGCGCGCGGCCCTGTTTCCACCAATACGTACAAGAAGCGACAAGACAGACACCATTGTGTGAAAATGCAGAACAGTGTGTTCAGCTCTGCCTGAATAACTTCTAAACTTGTGTGTAGACTCGATAAGAAGGAACTCAATTAAATAGGGGACCTTAATTAGTTAGCAATGACTACACAAAAGCTCTCGCAGGGGTAATTGAGACACAGTTGACACATGATATGCCGTTTTATTGTGGCAAAGTTTCTCTTCCCTTTACCACAAAACTACATTTGTACAGCAACTCATGCCTTTGCTACAAAACAGCCATTATGAAACTTATTTGACAAGGCAACAGTGACTCCTATTAAAACAAAATACAATGCACCTCATATAGTTATCCTTGGTCAAATGGATTACTTTGTATATCTTGGCTGCAAGTGCAGACAAAGTTAACTCAAGAATCATCTCATTGTAAAATTATTTTTTTGTGTTTTACGGCTTGTTCAATTTACTGGATACAATTTCAGAGGAAGTGAAATGTCATGCAAATCACCTTGGGGGCATTTCCACTGGCCGCTCTGTATTGGGGATCTATGCCTGTCCTTGGTGCAGGTGAAGTATTTACCACTGGTTTAATACTGGGTTCACCCGTACTTCCAACTGCAATTTCCTTGACTTACTGGTACTGATGGGCTCTATCTAGCTCCACTTCGTAATCCCTCCAAATACTGAAGGGCCTCGACCCAAAACGTCACCCGTTCCTTCTCTCCAGAGATGCTGCCTGTTCCCGCCGAGTTACTCCAGCATTTTGTGTCTGTCCTCCTTCATAACAAAGACCTCTATTTGGTTGCCCCTGTCTTTACCCCTCTGCCTCCCAATGCCCTATGTTGTTTTTCTTGTCCTAACACACGACCTCAATCTGAACTAAATAAGGTTCCATGTAGCTCCATTGTGTCCTCTCTTGCTTTCAATGATCACCCTCTAAATAAAGCATAGTATATTTGTACACCAGACTCTCGTTAGGTGTATTCTTCCTCAAAAGTGTATTGTCTGTTGAACATGTGGCAGTTTGCACATTGCCTCCCATTCCCTTCACCCAAAATGTGTTACTTCTGAAATCCATAAAAGCACTACATGTTCAAATTATTATAAATAATAATAATAATAATACATTTTATTTATGGGCGCCTTTCAAGAGTCTCAAGGACACCTTACAAAAATTTAGCAGGTAGAGGAACAACATGTAAGGGGAATGAAATAAATAGTAGCGACATGACTAGTACACAAAGTAAAGACAGAATTCAATTCAAAACACAATATGAGGCAATTCATGCACAGATGAAAAGGGAGGGGGACGTGGGGCTAAGGATAGGCAGAGGTGAAGAGATGGGTCTTGAGGCGAGACTGGAAGATGGTGAGGGACACGGAATTGCAGATCAGTTGGGGGAAGGAGTTCCAGAGCCTGGGAGCTGCCCTGGAGAAGGCTCTGTCCCCAAAACTGCGGAGGTTGGACTTGTGGATGGAGAGGAGACAGGCTGCTGTGGATCTGAGGGACCGTGAGGGTTGGTAGGGGGAGAGGAGGTCAGTGAGATATGGGGGGGGCAGATGGTGGAGGGCTTTGTAGGTGAGGATCAGAATTTTGTAGTTGATCCGGTGGGAGATGGGAAGCCAGTGAAGTTGTTTGAGGACTGGAGTGATGTGATGCCAGGATTTGGTGTGGATGATGAGTCGGGCGGCTGCATTCTGGACCAGTTGGAGTCGGTTGATGTAGGTGGAGCTGATGCCAAGGAGAAGTGAGTTGCAGTAGTCCAGTCGGGAGGAGATGAAGGCATGGATGAGTCTTTCAGCAGCGGGAGGTGTGAGAGAGGGTCTGAGTTTGGCGATGTTGCGAAGATGAAATAAGGAGGTTTTAATGACATGGCGGATGTGAGGCTCGAGGGAGAGGGTGGAATCAAAGATCACGCCAAGGTTGCGGGCCTGGGGAGATGGGGAGACAGTGGTGCCGTCGATGGTGAGAGTGGGGTTATTGATTTTGCTGAGCGTGGCTTTGGAGCCTATGAGGAGGAATTCTGTCTTATCGCTGTTGAGTTTGAGGAAATTATGTTGCATCCAGGTTTTTATAGCTGACAAATGGTGAGACATGACTAGTACACAATAAATGGTGGTGTCTTCCGATTACAGGTTCTCACAGAGCACCACTATTTACCCTGTTTCACTAATTAGCCTTTACTATTCTATCTTAATCCATTCTGCTACCTTTCTCAACACGGCATCATTTGAGAGGCAGTTGAAAATCTTGGTGACGTTACATCTGCTGCAGTACCATTGCCTATTCATTCTCAAACCTACTCTTTTCACGGCTGCAACAAAGTAACCATCAAGTGCAATAAAACACACAACGAACAGATCAAGAAAAATAAATAACTCATGTTGAATGGAGAACAAAAACTTGTTTAAAAAGGCAAAATACTCACCACAAATCCAAAGCCTCTCTTCAGGTCAATTTCACGAATGCGTCCGTAACCTTTGAAGAATTTTTCTATGTCATGTTCTCTCACCTGAGAGCTCAGGCGACCGATGAACACCCGGCAACCATTCATTTTGAAACTTTATATAGTCTGAAAGGAGAATATTGCAATAAACACACAATATTAAGAGCTAGAATGTTGGGAGGACTGAACTGGTGGCACACGTAAACACCCAAATACCATATCACTTATGAATCCAACACGTCAGGCAATATGAGTATGGCCCGCTGGTCACATGGAGTTGACTTGTTTGTTTAAAAAAAAAGTTACTTATAAGGTCAGGCTGGCAAACTGCCCAAATACACTGCACCAATTGCACACAAGCTGTTAACAAAAATTACCATCTTCAGAAATTGCTATAAATTTACAAGTTGAAAAGCAAGCAATTCATTCACAATGGCAAAACAGTTGTAACAAATCTTAAATCTCTTAATCTTCAAATACAAGTCCTGAGATATTCCCGGAGGTAAATTGGAGTTACCCTGAAGGAAAAAAAAATTTGTAGGCAATGAATGCTGCCTTTTCCACAAGTATTTTAAGAGGTAGGCCAGAAACACTGGTCCTGATAACACAATGAAGGAGAAGCAATTAAATGCAAAACATTGGCCAATGCTAAAGATCCCATTCAATAAGGCAAACTATTTACATTTCCCCAACTCTGTATGCAATTTGAATAAAGATTAATTTACATACGACAGAGAAAAGATTTAAAAAAAAACCCGAAGTGGCCAGCAGGAAGTTTTGTTTTAAATCGGATTAGCGTTTTGAATGGTTAAAGCGAGACAAGCGAACACATAATATAACGTCACATTACATGGTAGAATATTGTTTTAATTTGAATTTAAACCCACAGAGCGCTAACTCAGCTTTGACTACTCGTTTTTTAAAAAAACTTTTTTTTGAAAAAGGGACCAGACTGCAAAATCCGTGAAAGATGTAACTTTAACAAGTCTGCCTCGTAAAAAACGAAACGGGGTGGAATCTCACACCGAGAGAAATCATCGTTAATGAAAGGTGTTACTCTGGACGGATGGTGGTGATTTCAGTTTGACAAGGTGAGGGGAGGAGAAAAAAGGGGGAAATATTGGGTGTTTTCCCGATTTTTTAAAACGGGGTTAAAAATTGTGTCAGTGTGGTCGAAAAACTAATAGATGAAAGACCCGGGGGAGGGGGGGGGGGGGTCGGAGGTGAGACCTGGGAGAGAAGGAGGGGGGAGTAGGTGGAGCATAGGGTAGAGAGGGGGGTAGTGGGGAGACAGAGAGAGAGAATAGGGGGAGAGAGAGAATAGGGGATAGAAGGGGATTGGGGTGAGAGAGGGGGATACTGAGAGAGAGGGATAGGGGAGAGAAAGAGGGGATAGGGGAGAGAAAGAGGGGATGGGGAGAGAGCGAGGGAGGGGATAGGCGAGCGGGGAGGAGAGAGGGGGAGAGTGGGATAGAGAGAGGGGTAGAGAGAGGGGGGGGGGGAGAGAGAGGGGGGAGAGAGAGAGGAGGGGGGGGAGAGAGAGAGGGGGGGAGAGAGCGGGAGAGAGAGAGGGGGAGTAGAGAGAGAGGGGGAGAGAGAGAGGGGGGGATAGGAGGATAGAGGGGGGGAGAGAGAGGGGGAGGGACAGAGATAGAGGGGATAGGGACAGAGATAGAGGGATTAGGGACAGAGATAGAGGGGATAGGGACAGAGAGAGGGGGATAGAGAGAGAGAGGGGATAGAGAGAGAAGAGGGATATGGAGAGAGAGGGGATAGGGACAGAGATAGGGGATAGGAGGTGAGAGAGAGGGGGGGCAATAGGGAGAGGATAGGAAAGTGAGGAGAGGTACAAGAGGGCAACAGCCGTGGCGAGCGGGGGGCGGGGATGTTGTTGTGTTGTGAACACTGATCAGCAACACTGAGGGGAACAGAACGGGACACAAGAGCAACGTCGAGAAGGTTCGGGGAAAAACACAGCAGTTAAACGCTGAGGTCGAGAGGTCTCCCCGCCCCCTCCCTAACCCCGGGGTGTCCGCTCCACCCCCATAGGGACTAGGCCCCAGACTCGACCCCGAGGCCTAGCCGCTGCCCGCCGGGCCTAGGTATCTAGACCCGATCCGCGAGTCTTTCCCCGGCCCCCGGCCGCCCCGCTCGCACCGTGGCTCGGCTCCGTCCCCTGCCGCTGCCGCTCTCTCCGCCGTCGCCTCAGTCACTCGACGCCACCGTCACCGTCACCCTGCAGTGGCACGGGGCCTCCCACTCCACGCCGCACGGGCTGCCCCCAGTGTGTGACGTCACACAGCCCGCCCCCATCTCCTCCTCTTCCTCGCGTCCCATTGGTTATTGCGCCTGTCCGTCACTCCTGTCCCGCCTCCCCGGCGGCCGACCTCACGTCTTATTGGTCGGCGCCCATGTCTGTCCGTCGTGCCGCCCCCGTCCTGCCGATCACGCGTCCTCATTGGTCCGTGCCCCTGTCTGTCATTCACACTGGCTGCACGTCCCGCCCACTTCCGGGCACTGTCACTTAGTCCAGGTCCCGCCCCCATCCAGTCATTCCCGCGTCTCATTGGCCCTGGACCCTGTCTGTCATACACACCTGCTTATTTGTGTTCACTTGTATTAAGGGGTTACTAACCCACTCTTTCCAATCTCAGTACCTGTCCACAAACCTTTTAAAATGTTGCATTTGTATCTGCCTCCATTGCAGGAGTTCTCGAGCAGTTACTTCCAGATAACCAACCAAACAGGTGTAAGGTGAAAAGGGAGAAATGTAAAGGATATCTGTTTTTCATTTCTCCCTTCTCACCTTAAACCTGTTTAGTTTCAAGACTTCTCTGGCCTGGAAGAAAAGATCTGACTGTCTATCCCATGGATAGGAGTATGGAGCACAAACCAAAGCTAGGGAGAGCGATCAGGCTATTGCATTTTCTTTAAATCTTTAAGAACATAAAAGAGTAAATGGCCTCCCTTAGTGCCACCAATTTCAATGGTTCGATGTAAACTAATTATCAACAGAAGTGACAGGATTTACAAGAACACAAAGTGCATAAATTGTGAAATTATATCCTTTGTTATTCATTTTAAAACACCTCCAAAAAAATACAATGTGCACTTAACAGCCACCAAGCTATTAAGCATTGCAACCTCCAAACAAGCTCTGAACTAAGGTACACAAAATTGCTGGAGAAACTCAGCGGGTGCAGCAGCATCTATGGAGCGAAGGAAATAGGCGACGTTTCGGGCCGAAACCCTTCTTCAGACTCTGAACTATATACTTTGGGAGAGAGGAAGCACCCGCTGAGTTTCTCCAGCATTTTTGTGTACCTTATATACTTTGGGACATTGGTTTTGTACTTTACTTTTTGTACTTTTTGTACTATATCATTGTTTGTTTTTTTAATGTGTATGTATCTGTGTTTGTGTATATACATATATATTTGTGTGTGTGTGTGTATATAATATGTATGTATATACACACACTGACCTTTTTTTCTCGTTTATTATATTGTTTACAGAGTTCTATGTTTATATATTCTGCTGTGCTGCTGCATGTAAGAATTTAATTGTTCTATCTGGGACATATAAACCAAAGATCTTATAGACACCGCTATTTATAATAATTTGCCGCTATAAGATCGTTGATATAAGCATTCTTGACGCTGGACTCTGAATTAATGTGTGCTCGGAGGCAGGAACTTCACAGCGGCAATTAGTTGGTCCGAGCGCGGAGCTTGTTGACGGGTGGAAACTGTTCGAGCAGCTTTGGATTCCGGGCTGTCAAACGTTGGACTTAAACTGTGTGTGTGTGGTTTTTTTTTGGGTTGTTGTTGTTGAATAATAACTGGGGCAAAAGCAGAAGCGGCCGCGGGTAAAATGTGAGGCGATGGACGGGGAACAGAGTGCGAAGCTGGCGGAAGGTAAAGCAGCCTGTGGATGGTGTAGCTCTGGGGCCTAGAGAGGGGCCTGGAAAACATGGAGCCTAAAATAATAGACTCAAAATGCTGGAGCAACTCAGCGGGACAGGCAGCATCTCTGGAGAGGAGGAATGGGTGACCTTTCAGGTTCTTCAGACTGAGAGTAGAGGGGAGAGGGGGGATTGGAGGTAGGAAAAGGCCAGAGCAAATCAGGATTGCCCATTTGTGATAACCCCATTTTCCTATATTTTTGTGTGTGGTGGGGAGCAAACATAGAAAATAGGTGCAGGAGTAGGCCATTCAGCCCTTCGAGCCTGCACCGCCATTCAATATGATCATGGCTGATCATCCAACTCAGTATCCTGTACCTGCCTTCTCTCACCAGGGGCTAACTCTACTGAACGTTTTTCCTTCCATTATTTATTATGTAAAAGAATATGTGTGTTATGATTGTGTTTATAGTTTGTTTGGTTGTTTGTCTTTTTGCGCGAGCATTGCCACTTTTATTTCACTGCACATCTCGTATGGGTATGTGACAAATAAACTTGACTTGACTCGACTCCATACCCCCTGATCTCTTTAGCCACAAGGGCCACATCTAACTCCCTCTTAAATATAGCCAATGAACTGTGGCCTCAACTACCTTCTGTGGCAGAGAATTCCACAGATTCACCACTCTCTGTGTGTGTAAAATGTTTTCCTCATCTCGGTCCTAAAATATTTCCCCCTTATCCTTAAACTGTGTGACCCCTTGTTCTGGACTTCCCCAACATCGGGAACAATCTTCCTGCATCTAGCCTGTCCAACCCCTTAAGAATTTTGTAAGTTTCTATAAGATTCCCCCTCAATCTTCTAAATTCTAGCGAGTACAAACCGAGTCTATCCAGTCTTTCTTCATATGAAAGTCCTGACATCCCAGGAATAGACTCAAAGTGCTGGAGTAACTCAGCGGGACAGGCAGCATCTCTGGAGAGGAGGAATGGGTGACGTTTTGGGTCGAGACCCTTCTTCAGACTGAGAGTAGAGGGGAGGGGAGAGGAGGGAATTTGAGGTAGGAAAAGGCCAGGGCAAATCAGGATTGGTAACCATGTTGCCTATTTGTGATAACCCCATTTTCCTATATTTTTGTGTGTGGTGGAGAGCAAAGATACTAGAGGAGCAGTATCTTTGGTGGGGAGGGGGAGAGAAATTACCTGAATTCCAGAGACCACGAATAAACTATCCCCTTGGAGTTGTAACCATTAGGAATATGAAGTTGGAGCTGGAGTAACTCAGCGGGACAGGCAGCATCCCCGGAGAGAAGGAATGGGTGACGTTTCGGGTCGAGACCCTTCTTCAGACTAATGGAGCCGACCCAGGCAGCAATGAGGATAGATCTAGTGGAGGCAGATATGATAGTGGAGTTTGAGAGGTTTTCAGATTGGCTCATGGATAGGCAGGGAATGGAGGGATATTTAGAGATTAGTTTAACTTGGCATCATGGTTAAGAAACATTTAGGCAGGTACATGAATGTGAAAGGTTTAGAGGGATATGGGCCAAACGCTGCCAGGTGGGAATAATGTAGGACACTCTGCCCGGCAATAGATGACTAATAAGTGTGTAGGAAGGAACTGCAGATGAATAGAATAGAATAGAATAGTTTCTTTATTGTCATTGTAACATGAACCATGTACAACAAAATTGTAATGCCAGTCTGAAGAAGGGTCTCGACCCGAAAGGTCACCCATTCCTTCTATCCAGAGATGCTCCTGTCCTGCTGAGTTACTCCAGCATTATGTGTCCAACAGATGACTAAGGAAAGATGGAGCCTATAACTGTTCTCTGATCCACACCATGCAGCTTGTTAAGAATGTGAACGTCCCATTGAGTGAGGTAGACACAATAAGCTGGAGTAACTCAGCGGGGACAGGCAGCATCTCTGGAGAAAAGGAAATAGGTGACGTTTCGGGTCGAGACCTTTCTTCAGACTGAGAGTCAGGTGAGAGGGAAACAAGAGATACAGACGGTGATGTAGAGAGATATATAGAACAAATAAATTAAAGATATGCAAGAAAGAAACGATGAAGACGGAAACAGGCCATTGTTAGCTAGGTCAAAATGAATTACAGACTATGAAACCCACCAGGATGACAGTGTAACTAGTACGACTAGGGTGTGGGAGGGAGGGAGAGGGGATACAATCCTGACCTTGGCTGCTGACTGTGTAGTTTGCACATTTTCCCTGTGACCGCTTGTGGGTTTTTAAGCTAATTGACCTCTGTACAAAAATATATATAGATAATTGCCCCTGGTGTGTAGGGAGTGGACAAGAAAGTGGAATAACAGAGAACAGGTGGTGGGTGTATAGAACAAGCTGTCAGAGGAGGTAGTTGAGGCTGGCACTATCCCAATGTTTAAGATACGGTTAGACAGTTACATGGATAGGGCAGGTTTGGAGGGATTATGGACCAAGCACAGGCAGGTGGGACTAGTGTGGCTGGGACATGTTGACCGGTGTGGGCAAGTTAGGCCGAAGGGCCTGTTTCCACTCTGTATCACTCTAACTAGTGAATGAATGAATGCTTTATTGTCACATGTGACAAGTCACAGTGAAATTCTTTGCTTGCATACCTAAGGTATACAATAGTTGTCCCATAAAAGGCGCAGAGAAAGATACAGAGTCTCCCGCGTCAGGTCCTCCTTTGTTCTCTAGTGTGAACTAGCCTTTGTGGCCTTGGCGGGCTGAAGGGCCTGATTCCATGCTGTATCTTTCAATCAATCAGAAGTTCTCAAAAACAACCTGTTCCCTGAAACTGCTTAATTGTTGGGAAATTAATTTAACCCTAGGTCCTGAAACGCAAGAGGTCCAGGAAGTTGCTCCAGTGATAAGCGACTCTTCTACCGGTGCTGTCGCGCAGCAAGGCGATACTCGGGTGGACGAGATGATTGTGATTCTCACCGAGGGGCAGGCGGCTCCGACTGAGGGAGGGGAGCAGAGTCAACCTGCTGCTCTCGCCTCGGCAGCAGCGCTCAGAGTGAGCAGGGAGCGCTCCGAACTCCTGGAGATCGACGCCATGGACGCCTCGCTCAACAGTATGTTCCACGCCATATCCAGCAGCAAGGCCGTGATCAAGAGCCAGCAGAAAGACGAGCCCGACCTCCTCTACGATCAGAAGCTGGCCATCGTGAAGGAGCTTTTCTTCTGCAAGCCAGTGGTTTTCCTGGAACGCTTTCACAAGATCATCAGAGAGGATCACCTGCGCTGCTTCAGACACTTGGCTGGCAACTACGAAGTTGCCTTTTACTGCAACGAAGTGCAAAAGTCTTCAATGAAGAAAAGGGCCCGAACTAACGTCCGCAACAAGAGGTACGCGGCCCTGCAGCAGATGATCAAAGGTGATGTGTGCAAATAAATCTCTTTCCCTGTCCAGTCTTTAGGCTGGTGTTCACAACATCTTCATCAGGATCTTATTGAAACATATAAGGGATTGGACACGCTAGAGGCAGGAAACATGTTCCCGATGTTGAGGGAGTCCCGAACCAGGGGCCACAGTTTAAGACTAAGGGATAGACCATTTAGAACGGAGATGAGGAAAAACTTTTTCACCCAGAGAGTTTTCAATCTGTGGAGTTCGCTGCCTTGGAAGGCAGTGGAGGCCCATTCACTGGATGCTTTCAAGAGGAGAAGAAGGATCTCGACCTGTTTCGGGTCGAGATCCTTCTTCTCCTCTTGAAAGTATCCAGTGAATTGGCCGTTCCTTCTCTCCAGAGATGCTGCCTGTCCCGCTGAGTTACTCCAGCATTTTGTGTCTGTCCAGACTGCCACTCAGCTGCATGTCGGGGCAATTTACAGTGGCTTAAAAAACTATTAACCATGGGCTGGTTGGGGAAACCCATGTGGTCACAGGGAGAGCGTGCAAACTCTACACAGGCAGTGTCCAGGGCTGGGGTTGAACCCAGGTTGCCAGAGATGTGAAGGATCGGCTCCATCTACTGCGCCCCTTAGCTGTCTGCAATAGGTTTCTCCCCTTTAGAGTGTGAATGAATGAATACTTTATTATCATGTGTGATGAGTCACAGTGAAATTCTCTGCTTGTAAATAGTAAAGGTATGCAAAGGGTGGCCACATAAAGGGCGCCGACACAGTTACAAAGTATCCCATTGGGCGAGTCCAGAACCAGGGGCCACAGTCTTAGAATAAAGGGGAGGTCATTTAAGACTGAGGTGAGAAAAAACCTTTTCACCCAGAGAGTTGTGAATTTGTGGAATTCCCTGCCACAGAGGGCAGTGGAGGCCAAGTCACTGGATGGATTTAAGAGAGAGTTAGATAGAGCTCTAGCGGCTAGTGGAGTCAAGGGATATGGGGAGAAGGGTTATTGATAGGGGACGATCAGCCATGATCACAATGAGTGGCGGTGCTGGCTTGAAGGGCCGAATGGCCTACTCCTGAACCTATTTTCTATGTTTGTATGTTTCTATGTTCTCCCCTTCCCCCCCTCCCCCTTGCTCCAGGTCCACCTATATTATCCCCCCCCCCCCCCCTCCCAGCCGTTCCCTCCAGACGGGTCTTCCTTTGTTCTCCCCCCTTCACGGCGGTCCCCTCACGCCGGTTCCACCTTCGTTCCTGCCAGCGCCTTCCCCGACTCCCGCGTGGCCCGTCCTTGGCCTCAACGACTTCCGACCCCGACCACCCTGTGTCTGTGTACATGTATACATGTTTGTTGTTTTGCCACAGTCAGCGCTTCCTGGTGCGATGTAAAGTGAATCTCTCTCTAATCTATCTTGGCAACTGTTCTCAAATCCACCCTGGCCTTCCAAGGCAGCTTGCTAGAAGTGTATCAGATAATTACCATTTTGTTTTGCTGTACATTTGTATCAAATATGAACTGAAATTATATTCTTCCTGCATTTTGTTTAACAGTGAAACAAGACATCTTGCCCCCTGGGCCTTCAGAGCTAGGCACTGGAAGTAACTGTTGGCCAACTTCACTGTAACCAACTGCTGTACTTTCTCTCCTGTTTGTCTAGAATGTATAAACAGTTTAATCAATGCAAATATTTACACAAGTCAACAGAATCCATTTGAGCCCCTTTCTGTTTACTGTTGCAGGTCTTTCCAAAATGTTTCCAATTTTCAGTTACACTCGATCTTTCTAACGATGTTCTTTTTCTAAAGCAGTGGTAATACTGTCAGTGTAGAAAAATATTGGTTCACATGCTTTCTTTGTTGCATCAGTTATTTAACTGAGCCAACGCTCTGTCTTAAGAATATGCCTCCTCTCCGCTGGATATTTACACAAACGACTGCCAGAATGTGCCTCACGCAAATTGCATTGGAGTCATAGAGTGATACAGCGTGGAAACAGGCCCTTCTGTCCAACTTGCCTACACTGGCCAACATGTCCCAGCTACACTAGTCCCACCTGCCCGCGTTTGGTCCATATCCCTCCAAACCTGTCCTATCCACGTATCTGTCTAACTGTTTCTTAACGGTTGGGATAGCCGTTAACAACCTCCTCTGGCAGCTTGTTCCATGCACCCCACCCTTTGGGGGCAAAAACAGGAAAGCAGACTATTATCTAAATGGTGGCCGACTAGGAAAAGGGGAGATGCAGCGAGACCTGGGTGTCATGGTACACCAGTCATTGAAAGTGGGCATGCAGGTGCAGCAGGCAGTGAAGAAAGCGAATGGTATGTTAGCTTTCATAGCAAAAGGATTTGAGTATAGGAGCAGGGAGGTTCTACTGCAGTTGTACAGGGTCTTGGTGAGACCACACCTGGAGTATTGCGTACAGTTTTGGTCTCCAAATCTGAGGAAGGACATTATTGCCATAGAGGGAGTGCAGAGAAGGTTCACCAGACTGATTCCTGGGATGTCAGGACTGTCTTATGAAGAAAGACTGGATAGACTTGGTTTATACTCTCTAGAATTTAGGAGATTGAGAGGGGATCTTATAGAAACTTACAAAATTCTTAAGGGGTTGGACAGGCTAGATGCAGGAAGATTGTTCCCGATGTTGGAGAAGTCCAGGACAAGGGGTCACAGCTTAAGGATAAGGGGGAAATCCTTTAAAACCGAGATGAGAAGAACTTTTTTCCCACAGAGAGTGCTGAATCTCTGGAACTCTCTGCCACAGAGGGTAGTTGAGGCCAGTTCATTGGCTATATTTAAGAGGGAGTTAGATGTGGCCCTTGTGGCTAAGGGGATCGGAGGGTATGGAGAGAAGGCAGGTACGGGATACTGAGTTGGATGATCAGCCATGATCATATTGAATGGCGGTGCAGGCTCGAAGGGCCGAATGGCCTACTCCTGCACCTAATTTCTATGTTTCTATGTTTGTGTGAAAACATTACCCCTCAGATTCCTATTAATTCTTTTCCACTTCACTTTAAACCTATGTCCTCTGGTACGTTGATTCACCTACTCTGGGCAAGAGACTCTGTGTATCTACCTGATCTATTTGTCTCATGATTTTATACCCCTCATCCTACTGTGTTCCAAGGAATAGAGTCCGAGCCTACTCAACCTCTCCCTAAAGCTCAGATCCTGGCAACATCCTCATAACTCGCTTGAGTCACTCCGACAGCACCTCCCACAGGATCTTGCTCCACACTGCGCCTGTGGCTGGGATTTTTGTGGCCCATTCTTTGAAGCAACTGTGCTAACCTGTGTTTGGTCTTGCACTGCAGATGGGGAGTACTTCAGCGATGAGCAGATGCGAACGAGAGATCCCCTGCTCTACGAACAATACATCAGGCAGTACATGACAGACGAGGAGCTGTTGGTTCAAAGCAACAGGAAACTGGGCACTGCAATGACTCTGACTGACCTACTCATGAGCACATATCAGGAAAAGATTGTGCAGCAGAGACTGCAGTGGCAGCAAGAAAGGGAGGATGCCTGTGAAGAAGAGGAAGACGAGGATGAAGGTGCCTTTTTAAAATATCTCTTGGTTTAGATCTTCCGTGAAGAGAATAATTCTGCCAATTGAAAGCAAAACCTGAATGTTATAAATGTTATCCTTGCACTAAACCTTTCTTCCAGATTTCTCCTCTGAAGACATGCTTTTTTTTTCAGGATACAAGATACATTGATTTGTCACATG
The DNA here is from genome assembly GCF_010909765.2 of Amblyraja radiata. NCBI lineage: Eukaryota > Metazoa > Chordata > Chondrichthyes > Rajiformes > Rajidae > Amblyraja > Amblyraja radiata. Next base: position 13,878,401 of record NC_045996.1, read on the forward strand.
TGCCCGATGGCACAGTGAAATGTGATCACCATCGAGCCATACAATAAAATATAGAACACAACACACGATAGTGTTCAACATAAAAACATCCCCACACAGCAGAATCAAAAGTTTCCCACTGTGAGAGAAGGCATCAAAGTCAGTCATCTTCCTCTAAAGTTCTCCAATGTTCACCCGTGATCGGGGGGCCCCCCCGAGCCCTCCTGCTTGGGCTATGTTTTACTACTAATACTGCCAAGTCCTGTCTGGAGCAGGTTTGAGGGGCCGAGTGTCCTAAAACACAAAGTGCTGGAGGAACTCGGCGGGTCCGCCAGCATCAGTGGAAGGAATGGAATAGCAATGTTTAGGGTCGGGGCCCGTCTTCAGACTGGGCAACCTGAAGAAGGGTCCTGACCTGAAATATCGCAGTCCAAAGAAGGGTCAAAACCCAAAATGTCACCTATTCATTCCCTCCGCAGATGCCGCCTGAACTGCTGAGTTACTCCAGCACTTTGTGTTTCACTCAAGATTCCAGCATCCTTGTATCTCCCTGACCTACTCCTTTTCCCGATTCTTAGGTTTGTTTAACATGGGTGTAGCCATGTAAGGGGCATCACATCGTAATGTAGATTTCAGCACAGATCGAGGCCATTCAGCCCACAACGATTGCAACAAATTTTGATCCTGTTCCAATGAGAAGTTGCGTTCTCAGAATCTCCTTTACTGCACCGCTCCATGCTGCATCTCATTGATTCAATGATACTTATTGTCACGTACCTCGGTACAGTGAATTGCTTTGTTTTGCATACAACACAGTAAAATCACACACAATCTGCTTTAGTGCTCTGTCTGGGTCTTCGGAGCAACCTCGTATACTCCCGTTTTGAATTCCACCTTGTTCCATTGTTCCTGTTCCCATACAGAGGACAGTCCTGTGTCTAATGCTGAGGAGTGGGTGCCCAGTGATGATGAGAAGAGCATGCTGAGGGACGAATTTGTCAGCCGCATGCACCAGCGCTTCCTAGATGGAGAAGATAGAGACTTTGATTACAGGTAACTTTCATTCAGCCGTTTGGGCGGTGCAGTGGTTCAGTGGTAGAGTTGCTGCCTGACAGTGCCTGAGACCTGGGTTCGACCCTGACTTTGGGTGAAGTCTGTATGCTCTCCCTGTGGCCAAGTAGGTCATCCCCGGGTGCTCCGGTTTCCTCCCACACACCAAAGGCATACAGGTTTGAAGGTTAACTGGCTTTAGAAAGTAGTTAAAATTATCCCTACTGTGTGTAGATTAGTCCACGGGGTGATCGCTGGTCCTCGCGGACACGATGGGCCGAAGGGCCTGTTTCTGCCCTGTACCTCTGAACATGTATACAGCACAGATGGAAGCCACTTGGCCCTTTGGACTGCCTTTTAAAGACTGAATGATATTGTGTTTTTTTAAGGTAGAGAGATTGATAGGTTCTTGATTCGTGAGGTTGTCAAGAGTTACGAAGAGAAGGCAGAAGAAGAATGGGGTTGTGAGGGAAAAATAAATTGGCCATGATTGAATGGCGGAGTAAACTCGATTGGGCTGAATGGCCTAATTCTGCTCCTATGTCTTATGGTCAACTGTGGCAGAAATCTCGGCTGAGAGTCACAATGCAGCGGGAGAGTGCTTCTTTGTTAAACATGCTGACTTTCTGGTAAGATATTAAAACCAAACGCCATCCACCACTCGGGAAAGATGCAGAAGCTGCCCTGTCATTGTTTTGAAGAACGACCAAGGAATGTTCTGATGCTCTGGCCAATATTTACTGAGCAATCAACATTGGTAAAAGAAAGTATGTTGCATGGCCGTTATTTCTCCGCTGTTTGTGAGATCTCGCTGGATATGAATTGGCTACATTATTTCCTAAGTTACAAAGTGGATGCATTTCAGGAAGAGTGAATCGGCTGTGTGGCAGTTTCTTACTTCCTGAGCCTTCCTATCAAAGGAAAGTTTCCCTGCTCGCTTCGTCTGATTTCCGAAAAACCGTTCTCCTTCACTGGAGGATTGATCCTTCAATTTTTTTTTAACGAAATCCACGGAAAAGCTTATCATTTTGTGTCCACAGCAACAGTGTAATTTGATGCGAGCTGGCCTGGCATCCTCCTGTCTATGAAGCAGTTTGCAGCGTTTCAGAGATGCGAGGCTCTGTCAGCTGTGGCTCTGTGGGTCGTCTACCAACATTACCCACACATTAGTGCCTTGAACCAGAAGTGGGACCATAAGACAGAGGATGGACACAAAATGCTGGAGTAACTCAGCGGGACAGGCAGCATCTCTGGAGGGAAGGAATGGGTGACGTTTCGGGACGAGACCCTTCTACAGACTGAGGAAGGGTCTCGACCCGAAACGTCGCCCATTCCTTCTCTCTGGAGATGCTGCCTGTCCCGCTGAGTTACTCTGATATTTTGTGTCTATCTTTGGTTTAAACCAGCATCTGCAGTTCCTTCCTACCCATAAAACAGAGGAGCAGGATTCACAAATTGGGAGCCTGGGGGACAAAGCCTGGCAGTTCAGTACGATACCGAGTGCATCACTGTGAAGAAGCGTCCCGACCCGAAATGCCACCTATCCATATTCTCCAGAGATGCTGCCTGACCTGCTGAGTTACTCCAGCTCTTTGTGTGTTTTTTTTGGTAAAACATCATCTACAGTTCCTTATGTCTACTGTCATAAATGTTGTTTTTGAATGAGACATTAAATCATAGCCCCATCTGTGCTCTTGAGTGGACGTGAAACACACACTGCTAACTATTTTGAACAAGAGAAGCAGAATGTGGATTGACAATGGATCAGCTGCTCAACCAATACCCAAAGCTGATCAGTGGATATTTATAGCACTGCCCTGGTAACGCGCAGAGCTGACATTTCTGTGCAGATTTTGTCTCGATTTAATATAGTCTTTCGTGATGCTAAAGTATTTCAAATCCTTAAGATCTGAGAGGTGCAGAATGAATGGAAGATTTTTGTTTCAACATTTGAACATAGAACAGTACAGCACAGAAACAGGCCCTTTGGCCCACAATGTCTGTGCCAAACATGATGCCAAGTTAATCTCCACTGCCTGCACATAACCCTCCATTCTTTGCATATATCCATGTGTCTTCCTAAAATCCTCATAAATGCCACTATTATATCTGCCTCCACCACCACCCCAGGTAGCAAGTTTCAGGCACCCAACACCCTCTGTAAAAAAAACTTGCCCAACACACCTCCTTTAAACTGCCCCTCTCATCTTAGAGCAATGCTTTCTAGTCTTCACCATCACTCGACACAGAAAAAAATAGCATGGTGCTGAAACATACTTTAAGGTTGGAGAATAAATAAACACTGTTGAGCTGACCTCTGTAAAACTTGCAGTTGATTTAAGACCCATATCCATTCCCCTTTCAGTACTGTCGATGACAACCCAGAGTTTGACAACCTTGACATTGTGAATCGTGATGAAGAGGAGCGATACTTCGATGAGGAGGAGCCGGTGGAAATCGAAGATATGGAAGATATGGTTGGATAGAGAATGATGAGATTCAAACACAGTTCAATTATATGTCATATTTTTCCAATTTAAAGTTAGAATTGTTTCTGAGTTTGCTTTGTGACTGTTAGAGAAGATGTTGTGGTATTTGTACATGGTGTGTCGAAACCAAAAAGTCCTAATCTCTCCTCTTTCCCCATTCATCAAGAATGATTAAAATGGCCAAGTGCCCTGTTGCTCTGGACCCAACAGCCATTACGCCATGAAAGAATGAAACTGTGGGTGGCTGTTAAATAAAAGTGGTATTACATCTCCCACATCTTCACCATTTGGTCCCTGATGTGCATGGAGTTAGCTGATGTATCTCCTGGAGATCAGGGCAGAACAGTGGCACAGCTGGTTGAGCTTCTGCCTCGCAGCACCAGAAGCACGGGTTTAATCCCCACCTCCAATGCCATCTGTGTGGAATTTTACGCATTTTCTCTGTGGGTGCGTGGGCTTCCTCCCACATCCCAGACGTGCGAGTTTATAGGTTAATTGGCCTCTGTTAAATTGCCCCTGGTGTGTAGGAAGCAAACGCAGTTATCAGAGAACTAGTGTGAATGGGTGTTCAATGGTCAATGTGAACTCGGTGGGCTGAAGAGTCTGTTTCCATGCTGTATCTTTTTTTAATTAAAAGAGCTTTCTAATTGCTTGTCTAATTGTCGGTTGTTTTATTCCCCTTCCCCCCGCCTATTATGTGTGAATCAATCAAGGATGTGGGTGAATAAATATCCAAGTGCTATAGTGGAGGAGGCTTGTTTTATTTCTCCCACTGCCTCTTTCCCTATTGAACTGCCATTGAAGGGAGGTAAATATTCTCCTCATCTATATAAATTGAAGATGTAACAGTCGATGAAATGAAAGGTCTGAGTATGTTGTATGGTCATCTTCAGACAAATAACACAAATGTAAACGGTAAATTGTAAACATTTTATTAAGCACAGAATAAAGATAAGACACAGGGAAAAAAAGCACACGTATAATTTATAAAAAATAACTTTAGAAACCATCACACTTTCAAATTTCTCACAGAATTAAAAGTTAAATGCATATTAACAGGGGCAAAGAGGTTGCTATGCATTAATTACAAATAGGATGTTTTAAGTACTCACTTACACTTATTAAACAACTATTACCAAGTTTACATTTGTTTTAAGAAGGGTTCCAACTCAAAACCAATCCAACCTTATTTTCTGCTTTTATTTTTACATTTTTATTTCAGATTTCCAGCATCTGCAACTATTTGTATGTCTGCCAGTCTTGTACATCTTCTCTGCAACCCCTTTAGTGACTCTCTGTGTTGTTTTAATTAAATGAAACTACACGATGATCAAGGACATTTGGAGCCCATTGTTGCCAGTGTGTAGGTGATAATGAGTTGTACAGACAGTGAAACTCAACAGGATGGCAGTGAAACTAGTACGGCGACTAGAGTGGGGGAGGGACGGAGAGACTCAAGGGTTACTTGCAGTTAGATAAATCAATATTCATACCGCTGTGCTGTAAGCTGCCAAAGTGCAATATGGGGTCCTGTTTATTGGTTATAATGTCACATGCAAAATGAAATTCTTACTTAGTCGTGTAGATTGTTATTTGTATTTTATGGATTTTGTTCAATAATTCACACGGTATATGGAACGAGCTGCCAGAAATGGGGTAGATGAATGAGGTACTGTAACAACATTTAAAAGACATTTAAGGATAGGTACATGGATCGGCAAGGTTTAGAGAGATATGTCTCAAATGCAGGCAAGTGGGACCAGTATAGATGGGGCATCTTGGTCGGGAAGTTGGGCCGAAGGGCCTGTTTCTGTGCTATATGGCCCTATGATTCAATTCACATAATGTGATCTACTCATTCAACAGAGAACTTTATTCTCTGAGGCCATGATGATAGCGATTTGTGATTTTCCAGGGAAGTTATGCTGTTTTTGAGAGTACACCTGTAAATATTTCCTATCAAATAGTTACAGCCATGTGTGGACACACAAATGAAGATGCAGAGATTGTCTAATAGAAACAAAATGTTAATATTATCAGTTGATACTGGAATCTTGTATCAGTGATCTTTGCAAATAAATAATTGTGTTGCTGTTGCTCTCTGAGCTTGGATACTTCTAAATGCAGACACATTGTATGACATTGTCTCAAGTTTGCATGTATTTTCTCTAAATCCTCATAACACTACATAAATTACCAGAACAGGCCAAGGATGAAAATAACATCATATCTAAAGAACAGAATGCTCTGCGTTTTCAGGATCTTCTATCTATAATTAGCAATATTAGCCCCATATCCCCCTCCCATTCCAAATCTGACCTTTCTGTCCTGGGCCTCCTCCATTGCCAGAGTGAGCTACTTGGAAGTTAGAGAAGTCGATGTTCAGACCGCTGGGGTGTACTGCTCATATTTAATACATTACAAAGCCTTAGCTCTGGTTACCTTTATTGCTCACCATGGCACCCAGGTGCAGATATTGGGCTTGTTGCTGCTGTGTTGGACATTGACAATGGCTGATATGTGGCTGTTATTGCCCCAGTTACTTCAGTGGTTGACTACTAGGCCTTAGCTCTGGTTACCTTATTGCTCACCATGGTCCCCCTGGTATAGACATTGGACCTTAGCTCTGGTTACCTTATTGCTCACCAAGGTCCCCCTGATGCAGATATTGAGCCTTAGCTCTGGTTACCTTATTGCTCACCAAGGTCCCCCTTGTGCAGACATTAAACCTTAGCTCTGGTTAGCCTATTGCTCGCCATGATACAGATATTGGGCTTGTTGCTGCTGTGTTGGACATTGACAGTGGCTGTTATTGCCCCAGTTACTTCAGTGGTTGACTACTAGGCCTTAGCTCTGGTTACCTTATTGCTCACCATGGTCCCCCTGGTACAGACATTGGACCTTATTATTGGGTTAGCATTATTCACCATGATGCAGACATTGGGCCTGTTGTTGCTACAGACTGTGTTGGCCATTGTCCCGGTTGCCAGGCAGCGCCCCCCTAGCAACGGGGACGTCGCCTCGCTTCCGCCGGCGCCCGGAGATGACGTGTGGACGCTCCGCGGAACCAAGATGGTGTCGGTGACTCTCGGTAAGCGCCGGGCCGGCGGCGGCTCAAGCTCCGGCTCCCGGGCGGTCAAGGCCAAGGGGCGGGTAAAGCGGCTCCTGCTCCTCCCCGGGACGGCCAGGAACCCCCGGGGCGGCGGCTCAAGCGGCTCCTGGTCCGGCCCGGGGCGGCTTCCGGTTCCCCCTCCCTTGGGTGAGGCGGCCAGGGACCGGGGTAGCGGCTCCAGCGGGAGGGGGGAGAGGGGGGGGAGGGGGAGCGAGGGGGAGGGGGACTGGAGAGAGAGAGGGGGGGGGGGGGGTAGGGGAGGGGATGGAGGGGGGAGAGGGGGCAGGGAGAAGGGATAGAGGGGAGAGAGGGGATAGAGGGGGAGGGGATAGAGGGAGGGGGGATGGAGGGGGAGGGGAGAGGGGGAGGGGATAGAGAGAGGGAGAGGGGGAGGGGAGATGGAGGGGGAGGGGAGGGGAGAGAGGAGGAGGGGAGAGGGGATAGAGGGGGAGGGGAGGGAGGGGGGGAAAGAGGGCGGGAGGAGGAGGAGAGAGGAGAACTGGAAAGAGAGGGGAGAGAGGGGGTAGGGGGGGAGGGGAGGGGAGAGAGGGAGAGGGGGAGGAGAGAGGAGAACTGGAAAGAGAGGGGAGAGAGGGGGTAGGGGGGGAGGGGAGGGGAGAGAGGGAGAGGGGGAGGAGAGAGGAGAACTGGAAAGAGAGGGGGGAAGGGGAGAGAGGGGGGGAGGGGAGAGAGGGGGAGGGGAGGGCGGTGGAGCTGAGAGGGTTGGGATGGGGGTGGGGTATACAAGCAGGTGGGAGATAGGGATCCGGGCCTGGGGGAGGTTGAGGAACAGTGCCCGGTCCCCCTCTCTTGCCCTGACACCTCCCTTGTATGGTCCCAACCCCCCCCCCCCAACTCTGGCCGCGATCCCCCATCCCACCCCGGCCCCGAAACCCTCCTCACCTCTAACCCCGATTCCCCTCTTACCTCGGCCCAAATTCCTCCCCCACTCCACCTCTGGCCTCGACCCCTCACAAACTCTGCCCCCCCCCCCCCCCCAAACCCTGCGCCCCTCTGCCATTTGCCCCCGATTTCCCCCCACGCCCCCCATCTGGCTCCAATTCCCTCCCCCCCCCCCCCCCACAAATCTGGCCCCGGTTTCTCCTCACAATCTGGCCCCGGATTCACCTCACAATCTGGCCCGATTTCTCCCCCCCCCCCGACCTCTGGCCCTGACCCCCTCTGCCTGATCTCTGGTCCTGAATCCATCTCCACCTCACTGATGGACCCTGATGCCCATCTGCGTTTAAACACCAGTGAAGAAAGGAGTATTGACATTAAAAGCTTGACATTATTGCATGGTCTTTTGTGACAGTCTTTAGTGCAAAGTTTAATATTAGTGCCTTTTATTTTAGCTAATCCAACAATTGAACAGTTACAGATTTTTGTTTTCTTACTTTTATCATGTTAATTTGGGTAAATCCTTTTCCAGCATTTAACATTGTAGCAGGATTGAGAGGTGGCGTAGAATGTAGACCCAATGGCAAGGACCTCAGACTTCTACATCACAGGTGGAATATTTGAAAGCAGTTGCACTGTCACAGAGAATGTCATGACTGCCCCAGCCAAAAATAGACCAACTGATCATTTGCCTTATGAGGAGTTTGTGACATCAGGCAAAACAGCTGCAACACTCCGTGTCAGTTTGTGGAAGCGAAAAATATTTGTTTGTGGTCCCAGTCCTTAAACAGAATATGAAAGAATTATAGAGAAGGGTCTCGACTCGAAACATCACCTATTCCTTTTCTCCAGGGATGCTGCCCGACCTTTTGAGTTTTGCTGTCCATCTTCAATGTAAACCAGCACATGAAAGAATTGAAGTAGTTTTAGGCAATTGTGTATAATCTATACTGAACTTTCAAAAAAATGGTACAAATATTTATAAAGAAATAGAAACAAGGAACTGCAGATGCTAATTTATACTAAAGGCACAAAATGCTGGAGTAACTCAGCAAATCAGGCAGCATCTCTGGAAAAAAGGCTGTGTGATGTTTTGGGTCAGGCCCCTTCTGCAGACTGAGAATCAAGGAGTGAAACATTGGAGGATCAAAAAAGCATGATTGCATTTGAAGATAAATGACAGTTTTCAGTAGAAAAAAGGATTTTAACGTTTGTAGGAAAGAACTGCAGATGCTGGTTTAAATCGAAGGTAGACACAAAATGCTGGAGTAACTCAGCGGGTCAGGCAGCATCCCTGGAGAAAAGGAATAGGCAACGTTTCGGGTCAAAACCCTTCCTCAGACTGAAAGATGGAAAAGGTCAAAACAAAAAAATGGCCTGCAACAGACGGCCTCAGGAAGGGTGGAGTTCATCATGACCCATTGTTGGCTGGGGAAGAAGTGCTAATGACAGGGATACAAGAATGCGAACAGTGGAACTAGTTGGACAACTAGAGAGGGAGGGAAGGAATGCAGGAGTTACTTGAAATTAGGGAAATCAATGTTGATAGCGTTGGGTTGTAAGAAATATGCAGTGCTGTCATTATCCCCATTCTTCTCAAAAGTGCTCACCCTATTGTTCATCTTAAATGCTCTATTTGTGCAAGTTCAATATTCTTGACTCGTTGAATAGAAAACAAATTGCTGCCATCCATATTGATTCTTTTACACTTTTGATCATTCATTTTCAATTATCCCACACATCTACCCAATGGAAACTTTTCATTTTATATCCGATAATCCCTTAGGTTCCCGTGGTTTGATGGAGTAGAACAGGAAGAGGCCTGTCCCGTCTTTGAATGGGTGATCTGCGATTTTATTTGTTTTCCTTTACGGCATTTCTCTTAACACATTTGTTTAATAAACTCCAAATATATGTCCATTTTACTATCGACTTCAGAGCACGCCAAATTCCTGCTATCCCCTGTGCCTAGAGGTGTTTGTTTAGCTTCTGTGCTGCTAATCCTGCAGAATCCACTGATCTCCAGTGGTGTGTTACTCATGTTGGAAAGCAGTTTGCAACCCCGCAGTTTTATTTAGTAGTCGTGCTCTCTGTCACACGTGTGGTGCTATTTTGATCCCAGCACTTGTCTTTGGGGCTCGGTGGCCAAGTGACCTTCGGTTGCTGCATGTCTCAGCTGCCGGTCACAGAGGTATTCCAACTATGGATGAAATTCAAAGCCAAGCTTTCAAACAGCATTAGATCTAATGTTAAAATAGTAACTTAAGATTGCAAAGGGAAGCTCTGAGTAAGTTGTATACCCTCTTGATTTAGCAATGCCATGCAGTAACATTGTCTTAACTGCTTAGTGGCTGAGTTACTCCAGTGCTTTGTGTCTTTTTTTGTAAACCAACTTCTGCAGTTCCTTGCTGCGACATTGGCTTTAACTCCATTTTCCTGCCTAATTCCCATTATTCCTGATTCCCCTAGATTCCAGAAATCTCTCTCAATTTGGAATGTAGTTAATCCCACAGATTACCAGTAGTACATGCCATGACCGCATTGTGTACCATTTGCAGAATACAGTGCAGTTACTCGTATGCCCTGACAGCACCCCCTAAACCCATGGTGTCTACCACACCAAGGAGGACTTGGGCAGCAGTGGCACCATCCCCCCTGTGAGGCTGCCCCTCCAGGTCGTGCAACACTGAGCTGAAAATATATTTCTGTTCTCTCATCGTATCTGGGACTACATCCTGAAACTCCTGCCTAACAACACCGGGGAGGGAAGTATCTTCACCCGCTATGATTTTGGTGGCTCAAGAAGGCAGCTCACCACGGCCCTCTTGAAGGTCAATAGATTAGGGATGGTATGGGCAATAAATGTGAGGCCCAGAGTCCAAAAATGGGAAGGGACTTCTCAATTGATTGAGAGCACCACAAAATGATGCCCTGATCGAATGGAGTGTCCCAACATTTAACTTCAAGAGTACAGTATGCTTACAATTGCCTTTTAGTTACTAATTTTCATTTGGCCAAAAGAATCAGAATAAAAGGACGTACCTTTAGATAGAAGATGAGGGGGAATTTCTTTAGTCAGAGGCTGGTGAAACTGTGGAATTCACTGCCACATATGGGTGTGGAGGCCAAGTCATTGTGTATTTTTAAAGCGGGGATTGACAGGTTCTTGATTAGTGTGGGGGGGGGGGGGGGGCAAAGTAATGGGGAGAAGGCAGAAGAATGGGGTTCAAAGGGGAAAATAGGTCAGCCACAATTGAATGGTGGAGTAGACTCGATAGCCTAATTCTGCTCACGTGATTTATGAGTTTACCCTGGAGTATCACTGGATCAGTACATAGACACAGATGCACTTGTATGTCCTTTTGTTTAGGATGCCTGCCCTACTTTTATGTTGGATTTTGAGAATTTCTAAAATAAAACCTTTTTTTCTCCTTAGCCACGTCAGAGTGGATCCAATTTTTCAAAGATGCCGGCATACCTGCAGGACCAGCTGTCAACTATGCTGTCAGCTTTGTGGACAACAGGTAGGCCTGTCACATCTACAGGTTTCCATCCCTTGCTAACTAAAGTGAACATATCATCTCTATATCTTTTTTTGCATCATAAACCTAAAATAATGAAACTCGGTACTTTTATTGTGATCCATGATATTAACGTAAGTGTATGATGGAAATATAATAACATTAAAAAGGCACTTGGATAGGTGCATGGATAGGACGTTTTTGGAGCAGCAGTAGAGTCTTACAGCACCAGAGATCAGAGTTTGATCCTGCCTATAGGTGCTGTCTGTGCGAAGTTTGTACATTCTCCACGCGACCTGCGTGGGTTTTCTCTGGAAGCCCCGATTTCCTCCAACGCTCCAAAGAAGTACAGGTTTGTAGGCCAACTGGCTTGGTAAAAATTGTCCCTAGTCTGTAGGATAGTGTTAGTGTGTGCTGGACTGGGTGGGCCGAAGGGCCTGTTTCGGTGCTGTGTCACTAAACTAAGCTAGAGGGATATGGGTCAAACTCGGGCAGATGGGACTAGCTTAGATGAGGCATCTTTAGGGACGACAGATGGCGCAATAGGCTAAGTGTTCGGCTGGCAACCGGAAGGTAGCCGGTTCGAATCCCGCTTGGAGTGCATACTGTCGTTGTGTCCTTGGGCAAGACACTTCACCCACCTTTGCCTGTGTGTGAATATGTGTGAGTGATTGGTGGTGGTCGGAGGGGCCGTAGGCGCAGATTGGCAGCCACGCTTCCGTCAGTCTGCCCCAGGGCAGCTGTGGCTATAGTAGTAGCTTACCACCACCGAGTGTGACTGAGGAGTGAATGAATAATGCAATGTAAAGCACCTTGAGTATTAGAAAGGCGCTATATAAATCCCATCCATTATCTTGGTCGGCACGGACGAGTTGGGCTGAAGGGCCTGTTTCTGTGCTGTATGACTACAAAATTATGGGATAAGTATTGGGAAATATTAATATTGAAAATTAAGAATGACTGAGCCACTAACTGCTCACCCTTTTTAAAGTTATGTGACTTGTCCTGTCCCTGAAACAACCAGGGAAGATAGAACTGCAGATGAATTAAGCTCCTGGATAGTGCTTGGTGGATTGGTTGCAAAGTGCAAGCATTGGTTAGAAACAATATGAAAAAACTGCCTCTTTTATTAAAAAAAAAATACACAAAGTGCTCTAAAATTGTTTGCAGTTAGATTCACAAGATTTGGTATTCCGGATGCTTGCTATTATAATTTAAATAATTCAGACCTAACTTAGGGGTCACAATAAGCAAGGACAAATAGTTGGGTTGGAATGAGATAATGGACAGGACAAATAAGACTACAGGTGCATTTTTGTGTCTTTCCTTGGTAAACCAGCATCTGCAGTTCCTGGTTTCAACTTCTTAATCCAGTGCAATGTGACAATGCATTTTAGTTTAGTTTAGTGCAAGGGTTCCCAACCTGAGGTAAGTTTACTCCCAGGGGGTAAATTTTGCCTACCCAGGGGTTAAACTTGTTGATTCTGGATTTTGTACATATTTTTTCTCATTGACTGACTGCAGTGGCTCAGCACTTCCCATTCCCAATCTGACCTTTCTGTCCTGGGCCTCCTCCATTGTCAGAGTGAGGCCCAGCGCAAATTGGAGGAACAGCACCTCATATTTCGCTTGGGTAGTTTACACCCCAGCGATATGGACATTGACTTCTCTAATTTCAGGTAGCCCTTGCTTTCCCCCTCTCTCCATCCCCGTCCCCTTCCCAGTTCTCCCTCTAGCCTTACTGTCTCCGACGTCATTCTATCTTTGTCCCGCCAGCTCCCCTGACCAGTTTGAGGAAGGGTCACTACCCGAATCGTCGCCTATTCCTTCTCTCCAGTGATGCTGCCTCACCCCGCTGAGTTACTCCAGCATTTTGTGTTCACCACCCCTCTCCTCTTCTAGCTTTCTTTCCTCTCCCCCCTCCCCCTCCATAAATCAGTCTGAAGAAGAGTCCCAACCTGAAACGTCACCCATCCATCTTCTCCAGGAATGCAACTTAACCTGCTGAGTTACTCCAGCATATTTCTTTTTTTCGCCGTAAACCAGCATCTGCAGTTGGTGGTTTCTACAGCTGCATAATATAGTTCTGTGATCCATCTTCCTAAACCAGCATTTACTGAGCACTGCTCTTTTTTTCTGCCTTCCTTTCCTTCCTATCAAAGGCATAATGGAGTTTAAAACTTTAGAGGTAATAGTTCCCATAAATTACTGGTGGATAAGATAAATTTAGCCTGCAATTAAATAATGCATTAGTGATGGCAAATGAACCGGCATTCTCCCTGCTGTTAACGTCCAATGATTCCTTACGAAAGTGCCCTAAAAACAAATATCAAAGGTTTCTACATTTGAGCCTGCTATTATTTTATTAATTTAGTCGAGAGAGTGTTGTAAACAGACAATCTTTTACTTTGGTGGATGTCTGCACAACCCGGAGATTTTATTCCAAATAAATAATTTGTTGCATTAAAGTATGTTTTGGTGATTTCTCAGCGGGGTGCACTCTTGCTCTCGAGTTAGAGGCTTGGGTCCCAGTTCTATACACAGACTTGAACACAAAAAATCAGAGCGGATATTCTACTGCTATCTGAACACTGCAAGGGCCAGAAAGCGAGCAGGCAAGATCATCTCTGACCCCTCTCACCCTGGCCACAAACTCTTTGAATCACTTCCCTCTGGAAGGCGACTCCGGACTGTCAAAGCTGCCACAGCCAGACAGCTTTTATCCACGAGTAGTTGCTCTACTCAACAGCCAAAAATCTGCAGCCTCCCTTTGATCTGGTATTTTGTTGGTTCACATGCTTGATCAATGGTGTTTTATCATTAATGTTTTATTATTATTAATGTTTAGTGTTTTCTGAGTCATTCGTAACTGTCACTATGTCATGTTGTTACTTGTGGGCGGAGCACCAAGGCAAATTCCTTGTATGTGAATACTTGGCCTATAAACTTACTTACTTATCTCGAGGGAGTTGATGGGCACATGATGGGGACTGAAAGACATTTGGACAGATATATAGATGGGAAGGGTTTAGAGACCTATTGGCAAATGCAGGCAAATGGGTCTAGCCCAGTATGCCAGCATGGTCTGAAAAACGGTCCTGACCCAAAACCTGTCCATTTGCTCCACAGATGTTGCCTGGCTCGCTGAGTCCCTTAAACACTTTGTGTTATGCCAATTTGGTCGGCATGCACAAGATGGGCTGAAGGGCCTGTTTCCATGTTGTGTAGCTCGACAACCTTCCTTCATCAATCGTATTGCTACAGGGAAATAACGGGGGAATGGTCTTGGTGTTGCTCTGCTGGAAGCTAGCTAGCATGGACTCAGTGGGCCGAATGGCACCCTGTATTACAGTGCATCAGATAGAAGGCTGGGACCTCGAGTTGGATGAAATGTTTCTGCCAGTTTTACCCCTAATGTGGACTCAGTGAGACTCTGACTAGGAATGTGAATATTCTTTGACCTTGGGTCCTGCATCAACATCACCATTCTGTTTAATAATTTGAATTTGCCAATGTGAGGAAGAAAGGAACAGCTCCCGTAGTTAAATGTCAGCGTTAAAGGTCAATCAGCTGATTATTCAACTGCCTTGCATAACAAAATTTGTGTGTGGGGTGGGTACTTTTCATCTGATTTTTGGTCTTCCTCTGCAACTGCAAAGTGGTGTTTGAGTTGGCCATCTCTGCTGCAGCTGAATTTATGAACCTGTCTAGTTATGAGCTGCCTTTTATCATTAGGAAGTAATTGATCTAAAGTACAGTGTATTTGTTTGTAAACTAATGCAAACATATAGTCCCATTTGTCTGTGCTTGGCCCATATCCCTCTAATTCATTTCTATCCATGCATCTGTCCCCATGTCTTTAAAATGCTGTAATTGTACCTGCCTCAACTCCTCTGACTGATAAGGTTGCCCCTTATGTTCCTATTAAATCTTTCTCCTTTCACTTTAAACCTATGTCCTTTCATTTTTGACTTCCCTACTCTGGGGAAGAATGCATTCACCCTATCATTAGATTTTAGAGATACAGCGTGGAAACAGGCCCTTCAGCCCACTGAGTCTGTGCCAACCAGCAACCACCCTGTGCACTAGCACCATCCCACACACACACACACTAGGGACAATTTACAATTTGCCAAAGCCAACTAACCTACAAACCTGCACGTCTTTGGAGTGTGGGAGGAAACCGGAGCTCCCGGAGAAAGCCCAGGTGGTCATGGGGAGAGTGTGCAAACTCCGTACAGACAGCACCCGCAGTCAGGATCGAACCCGGTTCTCTGGTGCTGTCAGGCAGCAACTCTGCCGCTGCACCCCTAAATTCCCCAAATAATTTTATTCATCTCAATAATATCAACTCTCAGCCTCGTGCGCTTCAAAGAATAAAGTCGTTGCCTGCCCAACTTCATCCTATAAATTAGCTCCTTGTGTCCTGGCAATCACTGTAAATCTTCTCTGCACTCTTGCCAGCTTAAGGACATTCTTGCTGTAGCAGGGCGACCAAAACTGAACACAGTTCTGCACATTTGCTCTTCACTTTGCTGTTGTGAGGTCACGCAGTGGCTGCCATTTCATGTACTGAACTTTGCAAGTGATTCATTGGTTTATAAGCTTAAAAGATAAAAGCATGCCTAAAGATGTTCCCTGTACCAGATATTACATTGGAATCCAGCCATTTATTCACTTAGTCGGTTGTGTTTTTTTTAATTCCCTGTCTAAAGTCAGCTTGATTGCAGCTTTCCTCGAGTACGGAGACCATATTGAATGGATTAAGTGTTGAAACAAGGAACTGCAGATTCTGGCTTACAAAAAAACCCCACACAAAGCGCTGGAGTAACTCAGCTGGTCAGGTAGCATCTGTGGAGAACGGATTCATGTTCAAATGAGCAGAATATTGAAAGGCAAGGGGAGACTTGTTAGAAATATATAAAATCATGGGAGGCAAAGATCAGATAGACAATCAGAACCTATTCCCCAGGGTGGAAGTGTTCAACGCTAGAGGGCATAGCTATATGGTGAGATGGAGAAAGCTCAATGGAAATACAGTCTGAAGAAGGGTCTCGACCCGAAACGACACCCATTCCTTCTCTCCAGAGATGCTGCCTGACCCGCTGATTTACTCCAGTATTTTGTGTCTATCTTCGAAGCTTAATGGAGATGTTATTTTACAGTGTATTGGGTGCCTGGAATGCATTGCCTGGGGTGGTGGTGGAGGCAGATATGATAGTGGTGTTTGAGGCTTTTAGAAGTGGAGAGAATAGAGGGATATGGATCGTGAACAGGCAAATAGGATCAGTTTAACTTGCGTTCATGTTCGGCACAAACATTGTGGGCCATGGTTCAGAGAATATCTTTATGCATGTTTCTATCTTAAAGCTTATAAACCAATGAAACACCTGGAGGGCTCAGTACATGAAATGACAGACAGATGAAATGACAAATTCGTTCCTCAAACATTGGGGGCCAACTATGTTATATTATTCTATGTTCTACGTTATACCCAAACGGAAAACGGCCAAGTTTAACTTCGGACACCAAGCAGCTCCTGAGAATGCCACATTAACAGCCAGATTGTTGCCACTGAGACTTCTTTCTGTTTGCACAGGATTCAGAGGAACATGCTCATGGATCTCACTAAAGATATCATGAATGAACTGGGCATCATGGTAGTCGGGGATATTATTGCCGTTCTGAAGCATGCCAAAGTCGTCTACAAACAGGTGAGGGCTGGTGAACATTCCTTCTTACTCATGCGGCTCCTGTTAAAATAGGTCAGGTGCAGAGGTAGTTGAGGCACGTATTGTCTTTCTGCTGACTGGATAGCACACAACAGAAGCTTTTCACTGTGACTCAAAACACGTGTCAATAAACTAAACTGATTAAACCAAACTGATACTGTACAGCATCTTAAACTGAACTTACTCCTTCTAGGAACTTGCTAAGATGGCCACAGAGTCCATAACTCCGACCCATGGAAACGTACATTTTGAATTAAAAAGAACTACTGGCTCGCGTAAGTACTCACAATCTGCTGTGATTTTTGGAATACAAGAAATGTCTTAAAAAGGATGAAAACCGGGAATAATTCAACAGTTCAGGCAACGTCTGTGGAGAGAGAAAGAGAGATAAGATTTTGGGTCCATGGACTCTCATTAGAACTAGGAAAATTTAGTAAAACAAGCATGTTTAAGTTGCAGAGAAGGGGCAGTGGTGGAGATAACAAAGATTGCCTGTGGTAAGGTGCACGTTGAAAACTGAATCCTGATGGTTTTGCCATTTGCCAAAAAATGGAACGTTTATTCTGAAACGGGTTCTTTAAACATAATGTGCAGTATTATATATGGGTGTTTCCTTAAATAAGGGTACCAACCTGTGATAAGGGTGGCCAAATTTGAAAGTTATTAAATTATAATGAAATACCACAGTGTTAAAAATGAGCCTATCTATGATACTTTAGAGCTAATTTGTGATCAAAATTTGACCGAAATGTAATGCTTTCAAAATTTGGGGAGGAAAAAATAATTTATAATTTTATAAATTATAAATTATAATTTTTTTTGGGTTTATATACATTTATATACATAAATGAGAAAGAACATAGTAACCTTCAATCGAATTCGATGTTAATTTACTCAAAATGTGCTCGGAACCAAAAGCATCTGTGAAGACAGGAGCATACCTTCAACGAGGCATGGCGTTTTCTGGGACCAGATCACTTTTGATTCCCTTCGCTACAGTACACACACGTTACAACAACGTAGCAACAAGCAATGAAAGTTTAACGGAATTTAAACATTTCTATAGTAAACAAGAAGCAACATTTACGAGAAAAGAACGAAAAAGAACAAAAAGATTTTTACTAACCAATGATTCCAAGTTTAAAAAAAAAGTGAACAGTGTTATTCAGAGCATGACCACTGGGTCACTGGTTTCCAAGCTCCCTTACAAAATGCCGGTACAAACCCCATCACAAGGCCCACTAAGTTACTCCAATACTTTGTGTCTATCCAGCGCATTGTGGCATCAGCTAATACAAAGACCACTTATGGTCGGACCCTTGTCAGTAGCTACGAGGGCTGGCACGTGACATCACGGCCTAGGGGGAGTGTCCTGCTACTTAAGCCTATCTCACCTCGAGACCTGGGAAGTCAACAGGTAGCTGTGCCCGAGAGACCAACCTCGCTCAGCTACAGCAGCAATGATAATTACGTTAGCGGACCAACTTAACATGTAACACCTGAATAAAACAACTGTTTGAACCTGCCTGACATCTGGCCTTATTCACCACGTTTGGTGCCGCTACATTGGTGACCCCGACGATCCAAATTGATCCAGCATAAAGTATACTTGAATTTAATTTTAATTACATCAGTTGTGTTGTTACTGAAGGAACTGAGTTCGATATCTGCATGGAATGATTGGATTCTTGTTAGTTAATGAGTTGGCATATGAGTGTCTGTGCTCACCAAGTGCATCCTCTTTACTCTTTCCCCCCGATTCAGCTGCCACGCGAATGATCGCAAACAGCTTGAGCAGAGAATCCCCACCTACCACTCCTGTGAGGAGACCAGAACCAACCACTTCCAAAATATCCGTCACCGTGGCCAACAAACTTGCCACAAAGAAAGCAGGTATGAAAGGCAACGGTGTAGGAAAGAACTGCAGATGCTGTTTTAAATCGAAGATAGACACAAAATGCTGGAGTAACTCAGCGGGACAGGCAGCATCTCTGGCGAGAAGGAATGGGTCGAGACCCTTCAGACCGCAGAAAGGCATTGGGGTCTCGTAGACATTCCTCCTGTTTCCAATTGCAGAGAGCAATTTTTTTACTTAACCCGTGTTTTCGTTTTAGAGATACAGCGCGGAAGCATGCCCTTCGGCCCACCAAGACCACACCGACCAGCGATCCCCGAACATTAATACTATCACACACACACACAGAGAAAAACACACACACACACACGACAATTTTTACATTTGCACCAAGCCAATTAACTTACAAACCTGTACGACTTTGGAGTGTGGGAGGAAACTGTAGATCTCGGAGGAAACCCACGCAGGTCACGGGGAGAAGAACGTACAAACTCCGTACAGACAGCACCCGTAGTCAGGATCGAACCCGGGTCTCTGGTGCTGTGAGGCAGCAGCTCTACCCGCTGCGTCACCGTGCCAACCATGCATATTTATGGTCAGAAAAAGCCTAGCGGTCACCCAAAAAGACCCGAAACGTCACCCATTCCTTCTCTCCATAGATGCAGCCTCACCCGCTGAGTTACTCCAGCATTTTGTGTCTACCTCTGTGTTTCCGTGCTGTTATTTCTAAACAATGCTGGACTAAACTCATGTATAAAAGAATTTGGGTGTAACAATGTCGAACGCCTAATAAGTGTGAGCGGGTTTGAGGGAGATAGCTGGCTGTTGGGCACAGCCCCATACACTTACCCCTCTTGCTGTGTTGCTTCAGTTCTTTCCAGACCAGCCGACCCAGGGCCGGACAATGCTGCTAAGCGACGGAGAGTGACTGCGGAAATGGAAGGTAAATACAAAATCAATATGCCTCAAGGGACAACAGCAAAAACTAAGAAAATCCTGGAACAGCAAACCACGAAAGGTAAACGTGATCACACAGTGCTTACAGTTGGGTGGCAACTGCATGCTAACACAGCAAGGTATAGAAACAGAAAATAGGTGTAGGAGGAGGCCATTCGGCCCTTCAAGCCAGCACCGCCATTCAGTGTGATCGTCTCCAATCAATAACCCGTGCCTGCCTTCTCCCCATATCCTTTGATTCCACTAGCCCCTAGAGCTCTATCTAACTCTCTTAAATCCATCCAGTGACTTGGCCTCCAGTAGGGAATTCCACTAATTCACAACTCTCTGGGTGAAAAAAATTTTCTCACCTCAGTCTTAAATGACCTCCCCTTTATTCTAAGATTGTGGCCACTGGTTCTGGACTCGCCCAACATTGGGAACATTTTTCCTGCATCTAGCTTGTCCAGTCCTTTTATAACTTTATATGTTTCTATAAGACCCCCCTCATCATATAGTGCAGTGTGTAGGATAGTGCAGGACTGCAGATGCTAGTTTAAACCAAAGATAGATACAAGAAGGGCTGGATTTTAAAATGGGCGCCATTACTGCCATTTTATTGCAGATTCATTTAATTAACTGGCTTTGAATGGAACAGGTGGCACGGTGGGATCTGGACTCAGATCAGTGAACCATGTCCTGATCTATGGATTCCTGGTCCCCTATTGTAGCCACTGTTCTAGCTTATCCTTACATCAGACACATCAAAGCTTGAAAATACTTCAGTTATTAACATCGATTTGAAACAAAGTTCTAACCTGGCAAGAAGTTTGTTTTCTCCCGTATGTTTTAAAATGCCCTTCTTCCTCTTGCGTTTGAGTCAGCTTAAGTCCGCAGCAGGGTGATGCCATCCGGTTCGACATCCGTAGGTGCCCGCCCTAAAAAGGGCGCATGTTCCGGTCAGTGGACATGTCTCACCACTGGGAGGTCGACAACATGAGCCCCTTAAAATGCCCGATGTGGTGCCAGTTACTATTTGTGTCAGTCTTCTGCCGTTTCAATTTCAGGTTTGTCAAGGATGTCAGTGTTCGATCGGCTTGGAGCAGAAACAAAAGCAGACACCACGACAGGAAGCAAGGTAACTTCTGGTGGAACCTCCTCCTTCAAGAACGAACCGATCGTTTAACGTTTAAAGGACACAAAATGCTGGAGTAACTCAGCAGCTCAGGCAGCATCTGTGGAGAACATGGATGGGTGACGTTTTGGGTTGAGACGTTTCATTCGTCATTCTCTTCCTGAAACGTCACCCATCCATGTTCTCCACAGATGCTGCCTAACCCGCTGAGTTACTCCAGCACTCTGTGTCCTTTTGTGTATCAAACAGTTCTTTGTTTCTGCAGGTAGACACAAAATACTGGAGTAACTCAGCGGGTTAGGCAGCATCTCTGGAGGACATGGATGGGTGACGTTTCAGGAAGAGAATGAAGAACAAAATGTCTCAACCCAAAACGTCACCTATCCATGTTCTCCACAGATGCTGCCTGACCCGCTGAGTTACTCCAGCACTCTGTGAAACGTCACCTATCCATGTTCTCCACAGATGCTGCCTGACCCGCTGAGTTACTCCAGCACTCTGTGAAACGTCACCTATCCATGTTCTCCTAAGATGCTGCCTGACCCGCTGAGTTACTCCAGCACTCTGTGAAACGTCACCTATCCATGTTCTCCACAGATGCTGCCTGACCCGCTGAGTTACTCCAGCACTCTGTGAAACGTCACCTATCCATGTTCTCCACAGATGCTGCCTGACCCGCTGAGTTATGGTGCATCAGCATCTGTGGAGCTAAGGAAATAGGCAACGTTTCGGGCCGAAATCCTTCTGGAAATAGGCAACGTTTCGGGCCGAAACCCTTACGGGTTTTGGCCCGAAACGTTGCCTATTTCCTTAGCTCCATAGATGCTGCCTGACCCGCTGAGTTACTCCAGCACTCTGTGAAACATCACCTATCCATGTTCTCCAGAGATGCTGCCTGACCCGCTGAGTTACTCCAAAGATGTTAAACAATCTGCAGAAACAAAGAACTGCTTAAATTGTTCAGCCTTTGCTGGAGGTTTTGCTGAAATCCTGCTTGTCTCTCAGCCGACAGGAGTGTTCAGCCGTCTGGGTGAAGTGGTGAGTCAGAGGAAGGAGAGCAGCGATGACGAGGAGGTTGGCTCGGTGCTTCAGTATGCCGGCGTTTTGAAGAGAGCCCCCTCGGCGCCCGTGCCGGAGAGCCCCAAGCCCCCGCTCACCGTGAAGGGGAGAACCGGGGCGGCCGTTACCACCATCCGGAGACTGGCCGTCCCTAAAGCCGGCGGCACCACCACTCCCACCGCCGCCGCCGCCGCCGTGCCCGGCAAGAGCGGCCAGGTCTCCCGGGCAACGCCCCACCACCGGCTGCAGTCGGCGGCTCCAGCCAAGGTCAGCATCCGGCACAGGCTGGGGAAGGCCATGCCGCCCGCAGCCGACACTCAGGACAACAAGGTGACCAGCACCAAGAGCCGCAGCAGCCCCGAGTTCACCGTGACCATCAAGAACACGGCGCGGACTCCGGTCCCCACCAAAGTGAGCAGCAGCACAGAGGGCCGCATGGCTCAGATGGACTCCACGGGGACTGTTAGCGTCTTTGAGCGGCTGGGGATGAAGTTAAAGTAACCGCCACCTCACCAAAGGCTGTCACCACAAGCCGCTGTATTCCTCTACGTACGTAACGGTGTCTCTGCAGTCACAGCAGCAGGCTGTGTGCTTTGGGGAGTTCACAACGACTGCTCTGTCCACACCCTAAAAAAAAGGTCCTGGGGTTAACTAACGACACAAGGAACCCCTTGAGAGAATAATTGGAGCAAACAAGATTTTAATTAGCATTTAGGCTTTGTTTTGATAATTTATTCAATGGCCTCTTTTATTTGTGTTGATGGGAGGGTGTGAGTTCTTTTTTTAAAAGGGGAAAATAAATTTGATGCCGGTATTTTGTACGTGCAAACAAGTTTAGACGTTGCCACGCTTTGCCCCCCCCTGGTATCTACTAGAGGGGTTTATTTTGCATTTTAACCTGGTGCAGTGTGGTCACAGTCACTAATTTAATGAACCCTGTAGGAATTTGGATAATCTGAAGGTTTAGCTGTTGTTATTAATGCATCTCAGTCATGTTGGGGTATCGTGGCACTGAGCACATGATTGTTCAAAGCAGGCACAATTTTACACAGTTACTTTATGCCTTTTAAACGCTTAAAACCCCTGTCCCACGATACGAGTTCATTCCAAGAGCTCTCACGAGTTTGCCCTGATTCCAACTCGGGAGATTTACGGTAATGGCCACTCGTCGGTACTCGGGGCTCTCGTGGACATTTTTCAACATGTTGAAAAATCTTCACCAGTCTTCCTGTGCTTACCTGCCGTTAGCGAGTCTTCCCGAGTACCTGCCGTTAGCGTTACGAGCCGGCAAGAGACGTCCCCGAGCTCCGACGTACCCGCTACGTTCATTCTCCGTGCTTACCATGAGTTTGATTTTTTTAAAACTCGGGAGAGCTCTTAGAATGAACTCGCACTGTGGGACAGGGCTATAACCATCTGTATTTATCAGCCAACCTTTCTTTCCTCAGCCGTTCTGTTTTTCATGCTTCTGAGAAGATATAAAAATTGTTTTAATTGGGCTCTTGTTACTATAGTTTGATTTGTGGATTAGCCTTTGATCAGGTGGCCACTACCTCTGAAGTTCTGGCTGTCAAGGTGACTTGTTTTACTCAAAACTATTTATTACCTTTAGTCCAAGTGGAATGGTCAGTCCCAGCAAGGTGCCCGCACTCGCTGGAACGTTCCGGAAAGGCAAATCAAAATCAGGTTTGGTTTGGTTTAGTTTAGAGATACAGCGTGAAAACAGGTCCCTCAACCCACGGAGTCCGCGCCGACCAGTGGTCACCTGTACACTAGTTCATTCCCACACTCCAGGGACAATTCATAAGTTGCAGCAGCTGAATTAGGCCATTTGGCCCATCAAGTCCACTCCTATCGCTTCTTCCTAACCCCATTCTCTAGCCTTCTCCCCATAACCTCTAATCAATTACTCATCATTTAACCGACAAACCAAGACTTTGGAGAGTAGGAGGAAACTGGAGCAACGTGGTCACAGGGAGAACGTGCAAACTCCACACACACAGGCAGCGCCCAAGGTCAGAATCGAACCGATGTATCTGGCGCTGTGAGGAGGCAGCAGCTGCTCCACTATAATGACCTAATTTAATGCTGAACCCAGTTAAATAGACTGCTTTTAAAATATTTCCCGGAAGCATATTGTCACATCTGTATAGCATCCATGAGATTGCAAAGGCCTGACAGATAGATTACAGCATGCAATTCTGTAATGAAGTCACTTTAAATTAAAGAAAACTTTTCAAATTGAAGTTCGATGCAGACTCCGATATTTTGGGGGTTACCGTCCACACTGCAGAGGGGGGAGGAAACGTGAAGAAGGGTCTCAACCCGAAACGTCACCCATTCCTTCTCTCCTGAGATGCTGCCTGTCCCGCTGAGTTACTCCAGCAAACTGAGCCTTGGATCCCCGGACAATCTCCAAGCTTATTTATTAACAAAGATTCTTCTATGTAGTGCAATTTATTTTGTGCATTTGGGTAATATTGGAACTATCAATGTTACGGAAAGTGTGATCAATAAAAAAAATTGTATGCCGATCTGATCATTAAAGTTACGAGTGAGTTTTATATACAAGCACTTCCTGACGGACGTACGGGTTTCGTTCTGTGAACCTTTACGTAAGTTAGCTTTTATGGAAGTCGGGATCACCAGCCCCATCCACTGCCCGAAATATCTCACTCAGAATATTGGCATTCTGTTTCCACACTTTCCCCAAAGGGGGGCCTGTTTCCACACTGTATCGCTAAAATAAACTAACCGAAAGTCAAAAATAACATCATCATTATATAATTTGACCCGAAACATTAACTTTGTTTCTCTTTCCACAGATGATGCCTGACCTGCTGAGCATTTCCAGTAATTTCTCCCTTTTATTGTCTGAAATTATGTTTTCATTTATAAATTAAATGAGTCATTTTGCCTTGTTGAAAGCTGGACACGTTCTCATTCTTCTGTCACTGGCCTCGCCCAAATCAATTAGATGTCCGACAGGTTTGTTTAGTTTAGAGAAACAGCACGGAGACACAACAGCCATTCGGCCCACCGTGTCCCCACCGACCAGCGATCCCCCGCACACTTATGCCCCTGTCCCATTTAGGAAACCTGAACGGAAACCTCTGGAGACTTTGCGCCCCACCCAAGGTTTCCGTGCGGTTCCCGGAGGTTGCAGGAGGTTGCAGGTAGTGGAAGCAGTTAGGGAGACTGACAAAAGCCTCCGGGAACCGCACGGAAACCTTGGGTGGGGGCACAAAGTCTCCAGAGGTTTCCGTTCAGGTTTCCTAAGTGGGACAGGGGCAATAATAACACTATCTTAATTTACAATGATACCAAGCCAATTAACCTACAAACCTGCACGTCTTTGGAGTGTGGGAGGAAGCCGAAGATCTTGGAGAAAACCCACGCAGGTCACAGGGAGAACGTGCAAACTCCGTACAGACAGCAAGATCTTTGGTTTAGTTTAGAGATGCAGTGTGGAAACAGACCCTGCTGTATACTTAGATAGCCTTCCTCAGTCAGGGACCCCAGCAGTCTTGGTGTCATCTGCAAACATGTATGTCTAGTATCATCTGAAATGTAATAAATGCTCAACAGCTGCTGAAAAATCATCAGATTCTGATTCACTATTCTGATTGATTGAAAAATACATCATGGAAACAGGCCCTTCGGCCCACCTAGTCCACACCGACCATTGATCGATCACCCGTTCACACTAGTTCCAAGGTAGACAAAAATGGAGCGAAGGAAATAGGCAAAGTTTCGGGCCGAAACCCTTCTTCAGACTGGTTCCATGTTTAGAGAAGGCAGGAGACTGTGGTTGAGAGGGAAAGATAGATCAGCCATGATTGAATGGCGGAGTAGACTGGATGGGCTGAATGGCCTAATTCTGCTCCTATCACTTATGAATTTATGATAAGCACCATCTCTGGAGAGAAGAAATAGATGACAAAAAAACATCACCCATTCCTTCTCTCAAAAGATGCTGCCAGTCCCACCGAGTTACTCCAGCATTTTGTGTCTGTGTGTAGGATGGAACTGCAGATGCTGGTTTGCACCGAAGATAGACACAGAAAATGCTGGAGTAACTCAGCGGGACAGGCAGCATCTCTGGAGAGAAGGAATGGGTGACGCTGAAGGAATGGATCGAGACCTTTCTTCATACCAGGCAGGGGGGTAGGGGCATCCATCTTGAGTGGAAACCTGTAGCTGCTTCCTACACCTCGAAGGGTTGAAGAGGGGGAAACGTTGCCTATTTCCCTCGCTCCATAGATGCTGCCGCACCCACTGAGTTTCTCCAGAAATTTTGTCTACCTTCGATTCTCCAGCATCTGCAGTTCCTTCTTGAACAATATGTTCCCGATGTTGGGGTTGGGGAGGGGGGGGGGGGGGGGCAGAACCAGGGGTCACACACAGTTTAAGAATAAGGGGTAGTAGGCCATTTAGGGCTGAGGTGAGGAAAAACGTTTCCACCCAGAGAGTTGTGAATCTGTGGAATTCTCTGCCACAGAAGGCAGTGGAGGCCAATTCACTGGATGTTTTCAAGGTGAGACCACACCTGGAGTATTGCGTACAGTTTTGGTCTCCTAATCTGAGAAAAGACATTCTTGCCATAGAGGGGGTGCAGAGAAGGTTCACCAGACTGATTCCTGGGATGTCAGGACTTTCATATGAAGAGAGACTTGATAGACTCGGTTTGTACTCGCTAGAATTTAGAAGATTGAGGGGGGATCTTATAGAAACGTACAAAATTCTTAAGGGGTTGGACAGGCTGGATGCAGGAAGATTGTTCCCGATGTTGGGGAAGTCCAGAACAAGGGGTCACAGTTTAAAGATAAGGGGGACCGAGATGAGAAAAACATTTTTCACACAGAGAGTGGCGAATCTGTGGAATTCTCTGCCACAGGAGGTAGTTGAGGCCACAGTTCATTGGCTATATTTAAGAGGGAGTTAGATGTGGCCCTTGTGGCTAAAGAGATCAGGGGGTATGGGGAGAAAGCAGGAACGGGG
This sequence comes from Amblyraja radiata, assembly GCF_010909765.2. Taxonomy (NCBI): domain Eukaryota; kingdom Metazoa; phylum Chordata; class Chondrichthyes; order Rajiformes; family Rajidae; genus Amblyraja; species Amblyraja radiata. The sequence goes on from NC_045996.1 coordinate 13,905,170, forward strand.
TACTAGAAACATAGAAAATAGGTGCAGGAGGAGGCCATTCAGCCCTTCGAGCCAGCACCGCCATTCATTGTGATCATGACTGATCGTCCCCTATCAATAACCCGTGCCTGCCTTCTCCCCATATCCCTTGACTCCACTAGCCCCTAGAGTTCTATCGAACAGTACTGATTAGGATGATCAGCCGTGAGCATATTGAATGGCGGTGCTGGCTGGAAGGGCCGAGTGGCCTGTACTCCTGCACCTATTTCTCTATGTTGGATGTTTTCTAAGGGGCGCCGCTGCAGTGAGCGGCGCTGACGTGTGCGTGCGCTGTCCGCTGCCCGCGGTGCTGAAGCTGCCTGGCTCGCTGGGTTACCGCGACCTCGGCCACGGGGATAGAGTGTGTGGGGGCAGTAATCCAACCCCCGCCGCCGTTGATGCACAGCAGACTGCTCCAGACCATCAAGCGGCGACAGCTTTCCGATCTGGCTAAGAATGGCGCGTCTGTAGGTGAGATGGAGAATGTGTATTCCCTAAAAACGCAGGGCGGGGGCGGACAGGGAGGGTCCCGCGTCGGGGCTAGAGGGGCCGGGCCGCCGCCACCCGGCGCCTGGGACCCCGTCCGGCCCCCCACCACCCCCCCGGACGGCCGCAGCCCCCCCCAACACCAAGCAGCGGGCGAGGGTGAAGACGGCTCGAAGATCCAGCGAGCCGTGGGCTTCAAGGTGGAGGGGAACCAGTGCTACAGGGAGAAGAAATTCCGGGAAGCGATCGGCAAATACCACCGGGCGCTACTGCAGTTGAAGGGGGTCCGGAGCAGCCAAGGTCGGGCCGAAGGCGTGAGCGAGTTCCGTGCAGGACGGGCCGGCTTGACCGAGGAGCAGAACCGACTTATCGAGAACACCGAGATCGATTGCTATGATAGTTTGGCCGGTGAGTTGTGTGAACACCTCTCTCTCTCTCGCACGTCAGAAATAAACCTCTCTAATCAGAAAAAAAATCCTCTAAAAAGAAAAAAAATCCTCTAATCAGAAAAAAACCCTCTAATCAGAAATAAACCCCTCTAATCAGAAAAAAATAAACCCTCTAATCAGAAAAAAAGCCCTCAGCCCGGGCGCCAGACAGTGTACACAGGGAGCCAGAGGGTGGTGAATCTGTGGGATTCCTGTGGAGGCCAAGTCAATGGTTCTTTTTCAAGGCAGAGATAGATAGATTCTTGATTAGTGCGGGTGTCAGGGGTTATGGGGAGAAGGCTGGAGAATGGGGTTAGGAGGGAGAGATCGATCAGCCGTGATTGAATGGCGGAGTAGCCTTGATGGGCCGAATGGCCTAATTCTGCTCCTATCACTTATGACCTCATCTTAATCCCGGGGAGAGAGGGAGAGGAAGGCGACTGTTTCTGCACCCATTCTCGTTTATAGACACATAGAAACATAGACAATAGGTGCAGGAGTAGGCCATTCGGCCCTTCGAGCCAGCACCGCCATTCAATGTGATCATGGCTGATCATCCACAATCAGTACCCCGTTCCTGCCTTCTCCCCATATCCCCTTGATTCACTGACGATAACACACACACACAGAGGCG